>NW_026973708.1:295000-315000 GCF_035594125.1 Scylla paramamosain
GAAATTCTGCACTGTAAGTCTGTAAGCATAACATATAAAGCAGCTTATATGTGGAACAAATAGGATGGATTAGTCTTCTTAAAAGGAAGACCAACTTTAGGTGTTTTGAATGCATATTTCAAATTTTAGATGTGCAGTGCAGTACACAACACTATTAATGTTATTTTCACTTCTTACAAAAACACAACTAAAAAGAAAGCAGTATACAAGATGCATAAGAAAACTCTCCAGTCATGGAAGCATTTTTAACCTTCTCAAAATCAGCTTCACTTACATAATGTCCACATTACTTTTTTTCTTATCTTTATTATCTGGTCATCCTGTTTGATTTAAAAAAAAAAAAAGTAAAAAATCCATGCTTCCTACTACAGGACTTCATATATATATATATATATATATATATATATATATATATATATATATATATATATATATATATATATATATATATATATATATATATATATATATATATATATATATATATATATATCTCATTTTATTACTTCATTGATGGCCAATTAGTTTCATACATGTCATATGAGTTTGAATAGTGTACAAATATGGCATATCAAACAGTTAAATTTAGTGCACTACTGTAATGGAAAGAGGAAATTCATGAGTTATTCTGTTACATCCCTGAACTTAATTACTTGCTTTTTTCTTCTGTAATTATTAATGTTCTTTTCACCTGGATTTTTCATACACACTTTTAATTTGCTCTAGATGCCTCAACAATATGATGATTTTAAAAACTTTTGAAATATTACTTAACATATATTTATATAATTATTATCAACTTATTTCATGGTTGACTGCTTAAACTCTGTAAAAGTAAGATGCTGCAAACAGTCTAAGCTATATCATTCATATCACTACCTAGTCAAAATTACCCACCATGCCCAAGTCAATCAGAACCATAAAACCTTCAGACTTGTTGAGAGAGAGAGAGAGAGAGAGAGAGAGAGAGAGAGAGAGAGAGAGAGTGAGAGAGGAGAGAGAGAGAGAGAGAGAGAGAGAGAGAGAGAGAGAGAGAGAGAGAGAGAGAGAGAGAATTTCATAGATAACATCAGCAGTCTTTAAAAAAAGTAATAATGTCTTTTCACATTTGCAATCTTCATGTCAAGTACATCATAGTAAGATATAATTACCATATAAGTTTAGCACTGATACTGGACACAAGACAAGCAGAACCAAATAATTATATTCTTAACATGCACATGTGTATTTTCTTTCATATAATTCAAAGTTCATGCCAAAAGTTTTAGTTTGAGGAAAGTTTAACTTTATTTAAAAATGCAGTAAATCTAAGTTGCTATGCAAGATTTTATTCATATAAAGCAATCTCTGAAAATGTGAGTATAAAAACATGAAGAAGAGTCAAAGATAGATTGTATTACTTGATCTTATAAGTGCATACTATTGTGAAGTAAAGTATACTTCAATATAAATAAATAAGGACTTATAAGCTGTAGGCTATTTTTTGCATAAATAAGTGAACAAAGACAAATAAATTTTACAAATCTAAAGATTTTGATCATTGCATATGAAATGTGGCAGAAACACCTAAAGTGTGTTCATTTATCATTATTAGGAAATATGAAAATTAACTATAATCATGATGCAAAATTTTCATGTAAGCTTTCTATTTTGATGTTCTTGTAATTTGTCATCACATGATTTCAACTGTAAAATACACATAATTATACAAAATTACTTTTTTTTTTCTGCCATTTGATGTACAGAGAAGAAAAATGCCTTCAAAGCATACAACTACAGACACATATCCAGGATTATTCAATACAAATAAATGTTTGATTTTCCAGTCAATTATGAAAGACATAATATATGATTGATAAACATTACCTATAAAAAACCATAAGTTACTCATTTAATTAGAATGCAATGTGAAAATTATGGCAGTCATAGTAATTTTTAAGTGGTTCTGCTGACTCAAATAAGAGAGAGAAAAAAGAAAAATGAGACACTATTTCATCTAAGATCTATACCATCAAACATTCTACATAAGCTAATAATGTATATGTTGTAAAGCTAATTAGAGCTATATTGTAAATAACTATACAAATAAAATGGGAGTACATACACATTACTGGAAAACATTAGGGCCGTCACAAAAGACACCTGCTGTCTTTACTTCAATGTCCTTAAATTAATTGTGTCTCATCAGTCTCATCAATATGCACTCATAAATAATATTGACTTATACTTGATTGTTCCACTTAGACAAGCCATGATGGCTGGGCTTATGAACAGCAAAATGAAGACATTTAAAGGATTAGTTGAGAGAGAGAGAGAGAGAGAGAGAGAGAGAGAGAGAGAGAGAGAGAGAGAGAGAGATGAGGAGAGAGAGAGAGAGAGAGAGAGAGAGAGAGAGATGGGGAGAATAAATGTATTGATAAATGTGCCTTTTATTCACAGATCTGGATAATTATTAGTGCCTCTTTGTGTTTAACATAGGTGAATTAGTTTGTCTTTCTGAAGAAAAAAAAAGTCAGACTAACCATAAACATGAGTATGCTGTATACTAATATATTTTATAGTGTCTCAAAAAACAATACAGACTTTATTTTAATTTTCATTGCATCTAATTGAATTCAAATGAACTTGTTTTCTTTACAGAAATCATAAACAAATATAATCAAGTGAGTTGTGGTTTGAGAATATCTTGCTAGGTTTATAAAAATTCATAAAAATACCATAGATTTGTAGATTTCTTACATTTCTAATCAAAGTAATTCTTTTCCAAAGTTATTCAATTGCCTTTCAATAAATGCTAATAAGAAATACATTTCTGTTTTGAGTTTTAACAAATTTATTATATATTTGTTTAATAAAATACTATCTGCAATATGTTTGTAACCTATTTCACACAATGATACACTATAAAATATGAAATCCAGTAAAACAAAGCATACTATGGTTGAAATTCTTGTCACAGTAGAATCCTTTGTTTAACCAAATCTCATGATGCAATAGTTTATAAGGGTAAAAATTCTGGTAACTAGCATTTACACTTACAAATTTTGTATGTGAAAGTAGATTACTAAAGGAAAGTTACAAGTTGCTGCAATGAATGATGGTATGTACAGTATTCCCCTGGCATTGAAAAATAAAGGGCATGAATAATGTTTGTGTGTCTATGGTATATATGAACTGATATACAATTGTGTGGTCTTGTTTTTATATCCATATTTGTCCAGCTTCTCCTTTAGTCTTTTTTTTTTATTTTAGTTGGTTTCAGGTATATATATTTCTACATAAAAAAAAATTTTACTTTTTTGTCATTCCAGCATCTCTGTTTTCACAACTTTCCTTGTGTCCTCTTAAACAACTAGTCCCTCTTTTATCCTCAAAGCAATACATCTTTTCTCTACCTATTTCTTTTAGTTTGTTAATTTACTTGTACAGGTAAAATCCCTCTTATCCGGTATCAACGGGACCGCCGACATGCCGGATACTTGAATATTGTCGGATACTTGAACAGAAGTGAAATTATGTCCACAATCACCACCCTACACTCACGCATCTTACCATAACAAAAAGATCAGCTGATCTTAATCAGCAGCTGATCTGATCAGCTGCTTAAGTGTAAGCCACAACACGCTTCTTCTTTTCTACAACTTTAGGCATGATGAAGGCATCAGGCGATTAACAGTGCACACGCAGGACTGAGTCACTGAGTAAATCACAGTGCAGTGGGCCGCGGGTGGCGCGAAGCAGTGCGCTCTGGTGGCGAGGGGACAAAGTATGCCTCGCGCGGGAATTTTAATCGATTTTATGAGTACACATTGATTTTTTATTGATTTTAAGGCTCGGGGAAAAATGTGCCGGATACTTAAAGCTGCCGGATACTCGAATGCTGGATGAGATTTTACTCTGTATATCATAAATAAGTTTCCTCTCTCTTTCTTTCTACAAAAGTTGGTAATTTTCATTAAAAATACAAATGTTCATAATAAGTTAGTATTTCTTTTTAACATGACTTTGCTATATTTTTCAAAACTGCTTGATATGATTTTTTTTTTAGGATAGATCATAAAACTTCTGGAATATTCTAATATTGGCCTAATCACTCCATTTTCATCAGGTCTTTGTCCACATAATGACAGGTCACCCTTATATTTCTAAACATGACATATGTCTCTCCAAATATATATATATATATATATATATATATATATATATATATATATATATATATATATATATATATATATATATATATATATATATATATATATATATATATATATATATATATATATATATATATATATATATATATATATATATATATATATATATATATTATTTATTTATTATTTTGTATGGCAAGTTATTCTGTGTCAGTATTTCTAGGCCTTTTTCCTTCATTGTTCTTGATATTAAATATTTACCAACTTTTCTTTCCATGTGGGTCCATGTCCACTCTTCACAAATTCTATCATATGACATTTATTTCCTCTAAAATCTATTTTCTATCTTATACTCTATACACATACTTTGTCACAATAATCCTCCAGATCAAATCCTCACAATCTTTGTAGTTTTCATCTTCTTTGATAAAATGTTCATTATCTACCATCAGATATATATATCTATATGACTTATTAATATATGTATGCTAAAAGCATCATTAATAATTATCCAACATTGATTTCAGCATTCCACTTGCTACTTCTCTCCAGTTTGATTCTTAATCTTTTACCACCAATGTCATTTATATTCCCTTCAGATTCTTTTCCATCCACTTTTTCTTTACTGTTTCATTTTCTGACTTTGATAATATGTAGCCTTATGTGAGAATCTTGTTGAATTCTTTACTAATGTCTAAATGTCTAAGTTGGTCAGAAATGCAGGCTTGTAATTAGTGGATCTTCTTTATTTCCATTCCCTTTTGTAGAGCATTATTAAGTCATATACTGATTGGATCAACTGTTTTGCACATTCATGTGTGTGTGTGTGTGTGTGTGTGTGTGTGTGTGTGTGTGTGTGTGTGTGTGTGTGTGTGTGTGTTTGTGTTTATGTTTATGTAGGAGGGACTCTGACCAAGGGCAACAAAAATCCAATAAAAAAAAATGCCCACTGAAATGCCAGTCCCATAAAAGGGTCCAAAGCAGTAGTCAAAAATTGAAGGATAAGTGTCTTGAAACCTCCCTCTTGAAGGAATTCAAGTCATAGGAAGGTGGAAATACAGAAGCAGGCAGGGAGTTCCAGAGTTTACCAGAGAAAGGGATGAATGATTGAGAATACTGGTTAACTCTTGCATTAGAGAGTTCACCTAGTTGTGACATACAGGAGAGGAGCTAAGCTCATACTGTCCTGTCTCCATAACTGTTTTTATCCAACTTTTCCTTAAAGTCATGAATACTCCTAGCACACACCACTTCCCCTTCCAGTCCATTCCATGCCTCAATGCTTCTATGAAGGAAGCTAAACTTCTTTATTTTTTTTTCTGCAGGTGGCTGCTTTTAGTTTTCTTCCATCCCCTTGTTTCTTTCATTCATTACAAATAGATCTTCCCTATCTAGTTTTCTACCCCACTCAGTAATATGTAGAATGCAATCATATCAATTCTCTCTCATCTCTTTTCCAAGGTTGGGAGTTGTGTGTATTTACCTAGTTGTATTGTAGAGGGCACAAGCCAAAGCTCAGTTTGTCCTGTCTCCATAACCATATTTATCCTTTTTCTCTTTAAACATGTGTACACTGTTTGCCACAACCACCTCTTCCTTCAGATCATTCCAGATTTCAATAGTTCAATACGGGAGGCTATGTCTTTTGATGTCACTAGAACTTCCACTCTTCTTTATTTTATTCCCATGTCCCCTCATCTGTCTCTCTTCCTTCTCCATCTGTGGTACCAAGTAATTTCAGTCTATTCTTTCTATATTGTTTACTAATTTGTACATTGTTATCAGGTCTCCTCTTCCTCTTCTCTCTTGTATTGTTGGTAATCCCATCTCTAAGTCTTTCATCATAGTTTAAGTCTTTCAATTCTGGTACTATCTTTGTTGTTATCCTCTGTATTCTTTCCAGTTTCCATATATCTTTTTTCTGTGTGGAGCCCAAACTACTGCTGTGTATTCCAGTTTAGGTCGTTGCATGCTCGTTATAATTTTCTTCATCATTTCTTTATCTAAATAGTTTAACGCTACCGTAATGTTTGTTAACAAGCTGTATGTAAAGCTGAATATTCCATTTATGTGCCTTTCAGGTGACAATGTGTCCTGGATCATTACTCACAAATCTTTTTCTTCATTACTTTTCATTATTATTTCTCCTTCCATTTTGTAATTCATTGTATTCACCGTCATGGTTTGCAGAAGTTTTTTGCTCCATGCCCAGACATTTTCTTTCACTTCCATCTCCTCCTAGTTAATTCCTTTAGTGTTGAAGTCTCCTACTAAGAGCACTTTGTTACTTTTCTTTATCATTTCCTCTATGCTATTTCTTGTTTCTAGTTGCATAATTTTATATCTATTGGTCTCCCATGCATTAGTTTTTTGGTGGTATGTAAGTCTCCTTTTTCACTTCCTTTGATCTTAATCACAACACTCAGTTTCTACCATTCCATCACCATATTCCATTTCCTTAACAAAAATATTCTCTTTCACTAGTATCATCACTCCTCTTCCTCCCTCTCCTTTTCAGTCTCTCTTCCATGTGCTATGTTCTTCCTTTGCAAATCTCAACTTTATTTCCTCTTTTAGTTTGGTTTTCGTTAAACATACCACGTCTGGTTTATTGTTCCTTAGGTAGTCTTTAAGTTGTGTATTTATCTAGTTGTATTTAACTAGTTGTATAGTACATGGTTCAAGCAGGGCTCATAGTGTCTGTCTCCATATCTATATTTATCCAGCATTTCCTTAAATTTATGCATGTTTGCTGCTGTAACAACCTCTTCATTTAGGTCATTCCAGATATCCGCAGTTCTTTGTGAAAAACTGTACTTCTTGATGTCCGTCAAACACTGACTCTTCCTGATCTTCTTTGAGTGCCTTCTTGTCCATCCAGCTTCATCTTCCAGCAACACCACGTCCTGCTTGTCTATCTTCTCAATGCAGTTAACTATTTTGTACATTGTTATTAGATCTCCTCTTTTACTTCTAACTTGCAAAGTTGGCAGTCCCATTTCCTTCAACATCTGTGTGTGTGTGTGTGTATTTACCTAGTTGTATTTACCAAGTTGTGGTTTATGGGAGGGGAGTAATCTCATAGTATCCCGTCTCTACATCTATCCAGTTTGGTTTTAAAAGCATGGACAGTTATGGCACTGATAACATCTTCACTGAGTTCATTCCATTTGTTCACACTTCTGCAAGGAAAACTATACTTCTTAATGTCTCTTCTACAGTTAACTTTCTTCAACTTCTTATTGTGTCCCCTTGTACTCCATGTGTCCAAATTTAGAAAATCTTTGTCTACATTTTCCATACCATTTATCATTCTATAGATGTTTATTAAGCCTCCTCTCTCTCTCTCTCTCTCTCTCTCTCTCTCTCTCTCTCTCTCTCTCTCTCTCTCTCTCTCTCTCTCTCTCTCTCTCTCTCTCTCTCTCTCTCCTATTTTCAAGGGTAGGAATTTCCAACATTCTTAATCTCTCTTCATAGGTCGATTTACTCAACTCTGGAACCATCTTAGTGACTGCTCTTTGTACTTTTTCTAATTTCATATTTCTCTTTATACGAGGAGACCACACCACTACTGCGTATTCCAATCTTGGTCTTATCATGGATATCAACAATTTTTTTATAATTTCTTTATCCAAACATGAGAATGCCATTCTTACTCTTTTTAACAAATTCATCATCTCTCCAGTAATTTTATCAATGTGTCTGTGAATCAAATTTTTCAGTAACTGTTACAAATCCACTTCCTCTTTTGACTTCTTTAACTTCACACCTTCCATCTCATAATGATATTGTATTCTTTTTTTACTTTTACCAAACTCCATTACTTTACATTTACTTAAACTGAATTCTATTTGCCAAGATTTACTTCATTTATTTACCTTATGTAAATCATCTTGCAATACCATACAGTCATTTACATTTTCTACCCTTCTCATCAGCTTAGCATCATCTGCAAATAAGCTCATATAACTATCTATTTCTTCATGTATGTCACTCACATATTTTATAAACATTATCGGTCCAACACTAGTTACTTTCAACCAAGATGTGTGTGTATTTACCTAGTTGTATTTACCTGGTTGTGCTTTATGGAAAAAGAGCTATGCTCATGCTGTCCCATCTCCATATCTTTTAGTATCCAACTTAGCCTTGAATCCATGTATACTTTCTGCATTTACTATCTCCTCATCCAGACTGTTCCATACATCAATACTTCTATATGGGAAACTGTACTTTTTGACATCTCTTCTACAAGCACTCCTCTTCAGCCTCTTCCCATGTCCTCTAGTGTCCTGTGTATCCCAGACCATTAAGTCGCTCCTGTCCACCTCCTCTACTCCCTCATATGTTTCATATATCACAATCAAGTCTCCTCTTTCTCTCCTCTTTTCCAACATTGGTAGATGTATCCTTGCCAGTCTCTCTTCATATGACAAGTCCCTGATACTTGCTACCACCTTCGTAGCTGCTCTCTGAACTCTCTACAACTTCCTTATATCCATTTTCTTGTATGGCGACCACACTACTGCTGCACATTCTAGTCTAGGTCTTATCAGTGTGTGTGTGTGTGTGTGTGTGTGTGTGTGTGTGTGTGTGTGTGTGTGTGTGTGTGTGTGTGTGTGTGTGTGTTTTGGTATGCAGCATACATTTTCTTTCAACCAGATTAACATGCAATCTCAAATCATTTTAAGTTTTCAACATTAACTACTAAAGGATGTCAGTGTTTACCCAAGTTCCAAATATCAATAATATTAATTTGCATTAGAGATGGAATCAAAAGCATTTTGTTTGATCAATTCTTCTCTTCTAACTGACTGTCTTCAGTCTCTCTCTCACCACTGCAATGTTGCACCTCTTGCCATCTACTACCACAATTTTCATGCTAACTGCTCTTCTGATCTTGCTAACTACATGCCTGCCCTTCTCCCATGGCCTTGCCACACAAGACTTTCTACTTACTCTCATCCCTATTCTGTCCACCTCTCTAATGCAAGAGTTAACCAGTATTCGCAAACATTCATCCCTTTTTCTGGTAAACTCTGGAAAGCCTTGCCTACTTCCACATTTCCTCCTTCCTAAGATTTAAATTCTTTCAAGAGGGAGGTTTCAAGACACTTATCCTTCAATTTTTGGTGATCATTTCTGGTCTCTGTTTAGAGACTGTCACCTCAGTAGGCTTTTTTTCTATTTTTCTTTGTTGCCCTAGGCCAGCACCCCTCTTACATAAAAAAAAAAAAGGCATCAGATATAGCTGGACATGATTGGTTGATGAATCATGAGTGAGCAAATAGCCAAGACAAGAAAGCAAGAGTGGTTGATGAAATCAAACAATCAGTGAAAAATGTCCCACCTTTCCATCCAATGTAGTGCAAGAAATGACCACAAACTATTTACCTAGCAATGCACATGGGAATTATTAATCAAGAATTTGATAATTTAATATAATAATTAACTCTGATAAATGGCTTTTTTCAAATTTGGATAATAGAATTCTACTGTTTCTTTGGGATCAATTTAGTGATGGCTGTACATGAACATGAAAATATTAGTATATGTCTTATAGGGAAGATTATAATCAAAGGTTACATGATGTAAGCAATCATAACTATACAAGAAACAAATACCTGTGATATATCTCACTGCAAACAGGGATCTTGAAATCCAGAAGAGTAAAAGTGCCTTATCTAATTATTTAAATATCTACCACCTATCTATCTATCTATCTATCTATCTATCTATCTATCTATCTATATATATATATATATATATATATATATATATATATATATATATATATATATATATATATATATATATATATATATATATATATATATATGAAAAGCAGAATATACTCTCTAAATCATCATGATTATCATATACAATTTTTCATAATTGTAAATATTAGACCATACAATCTCAGAAAAACCTAAAAAGATTTAGTTGCCTACTTTGAAGAAAACTGCACATAGACAAAAAAAATTGACATTGGCTGAGAAAAATTTATGCATCTTCCTACAGACATATAGAGTAAGAATTAGATCTACTTTCAATATATGATATTTAATGAAGAATATATATATATATATATATATATATATATATATATATATATATATATATATATATATATATATATATATATATATATATATATATATACACCACATCTATCCACATACATACATACATACATACATATGTCATTGGGAAAATTGTAGAAGGAGATGAAACGGATATACAAATAGAAGAAGTGTACAGGATTGGGAAATATTCAGAAGGGGGGAAACGTCCCATGAAAATAAGACTAAATACCCAAGCGGCAGCCGAACACATCCTGAGAAGAACGAGTTTGTTAAGAAAGATAGAGGGTATGAAGGATACCTATATATATATATAAGAAGAGAAATGAATGAGGAGGAAAGAAACAAGGTGAAAGAGTTAAAAGAGGAGGCCAAGACAAAAAAAAAAAGAGAGAACACAGGAACAGGCAGAAAGATATATATGGAGAGTGATAGACATGAAAATGAGGAAATGGTGGTTAAAGAATGCGGAGCAAGAAGTAAGACAACAAAGAGAGAACACAAAAGAAATGGGTCCACAATAAATAAAATTAAAGTTATGTATACAAACATAGATGGATTAGTGTCCAGCCTAAGGGAACTAAGAGATTATTTACATGAAAAGAAACCAGAAGTGGCATGCATTACGGAAACAAAACTAACAAGGGAGATTAATGTTGAATTTGAAGAAGAAGGATACAACACATGGAGAAGAGATAGAAAGAATAAGGGAGGAGGAGGAGTGATGATTCTAGTAAGAAAAAACATCTTGATAGAAACAGTGGAATATGGTGAAGGGAGGTCAGAAACATTGAGTGTGGAGATCAAGATCCAAGGACAAGAAAGCAGAAAAATGATTGTTGCATACATGCCTCCAAAGACCAACACTTGGGGGACTGATGATTATAAGCACATGCAAAGCGAGTTCATAAAAAGTATAGATGACATGCTAAAGATAAGAAACAAGGTGTTACTAGTAGGAGATTTTAATAGCAAAGAGATAAACTGGGGGGAGATGGAGGTGACAGGGATTGCCAGTACATGGAGTGAAGAATTTTTACAGACTATGATGGTAAACACGATGGATCAATGGGTGAAAGAAAATACTAGGTACAGAGGGGAAGATGAACCATCGCTACTAGACTTGGTTTTTACAAAAAAGCCAGAAAATGAACCAAGTATAGAATATTTGTGTCCAGTGGGAAAAAGTAATCATGTGAAGATGGAGATAGAGATCAAAGAAGAAGTGCCAAAATTCAATGAGGAATATAAAAATGAGAGAAAAAATTATGCTAAGGCAGACTTTACAGGGTTAAAGAAATTCTACGGAGAGCTTGATTGGAATAATTTATTAAGAGGTATGGAGGTGCAGAAAAAATATGAAGTGTTTTTAAGCAAGTTTAGAGAAGGTGTTGAAAGATATGTGCCAAGATATAAGGTAAAAGAAAATAAGAAAGTGTGGTTCAATGCAAAGTGTGCAGAGGCAAAAAAGAAGAAGGAGAGGGCATGGAAAAAAATGAGGAAACAATGGAATGAGATAAATAGAGAAGAATACAGGACAGCTAGAAATGATTATGTTAAAATAAGAAGAGAAGAAGAAAGAAATTTTGAAAGAGATGTAGTTGGAAAGTGTAAAGAAGAACCCAAACTTTTCTATAGATATGTAAATGGAAAAATAAAGCATAGAGATACTATTACAAAGCTGAAGGAAAATGGAGAAATTTATGAAACCACACAAGAGATGGCTGAGATACTGAATAAAAGCTTTAAGTCTGTATTTACAAGAGAAACTGTCTTTGCATCACTGGGAGATGAGGAACAACAGAAAGGAATAGCAAACATACAAGTGGAAAGAAAAGAAATTAAAAGACTACTGGAAGAGCTAGATACTAGGAAGGCGATGGGGCCAGACGAAGTAAATGGATGGATATTGAAAGAATGTAGAGAGGAATTGGAAGAACCAATATGGGAGATAATTAACAGTTCTTTAAAGGAAGGAAAAGTACCAAAGGAATAGAAGAGAGCAAATATAGTACCGTTATACAAAGGAGGTAATAAAATGGAACCACTGAATTACAGACCAGTCTCACTCACGAGTATTGTAAGTAAACTCTGTGAAATAGTCATTAAAAACAGATGGGTGCAATATCTTGAACAAGAAAATATAATAACAGAAAAACAATTCGGTTTCAGGAAAGAGAGATCTTGCGTAACAAACTTACTGAGCTTTTATACAAGAGTAATAGATAAACTACAAGAGAGAGAGATGGTTGGGTTGATACTGTCTATTTAGATCTGAAAAAAGCTTTTGATACAGTTCCACATAAAAGACTCATATGGATACTGGAACATCGAGGAGGGCTAAAAGGAAAAATACTTAAGTGGATGAAGGATTATCTCCAAGGTAGGGAAATGAGTACAGTAATCAGAGATAATAAATCAAGTTGGTGCGAAGTAACAAGCGGAGTACCACAAGGGTCTGTGTTGGCACCTATAAAGTTTCAGGTCTATATAAATGATATGACGGTGGGTTTAAATAGCTACATTAATATGTTTGCAGATGATGCAAAATTGATGAAAGTAATAAAGAACCAAGAGGATTGTGAGGAACTACAGAGGGATATTGATAGAATTTATGAATGGAGTAAACGATGGAAATTAGAATTCAATATAAAGAAGTGCCATGTAATGGAGATGGGAAGAAGTAAAAGGAGACCTTCATGGGAGTATAAGATGGGAGGTATCACAATACCAAAGAGCAAAGAAGAAAAAGACTTGGGAGTAATAATTCAAGACACGCTTTCACCAGAAAAACACATCAATGGAATATTTGGCTCTACATATAATTTGCTAGCAAATATCAGGGTGGCATTTAATTACCTAGACAAAGAAATGATGAAGAAAATCATAACACACATGATACGTCCCAAACTGGAATACGCAGCAGTGGTATGGTCTCCACACAAAAAGAAAGATATAAGGAAATTGGAAAGAATACAAAGAACAGCTACGAAAATGATACCTGAATTGGAAGACCTAAGTTACGAGGAAAGACTGGAAGAAATTGCATTACCAACACTGCAAGAAAGAAGGGAAAGAGGAGACCTGATAACAATGTTCAAATTAGTAAATGGCATGGAGAAGATAGACAGAGATGACCTAGTTGTAAAAGTGGAGGAAGGAGATAGACGTACGTACAAGGGGACATATCAGGCGCGCGGTGCAACAACGACGTAACCGTGAAATTTGAGATTTCGTGTTTTTGCCTGCTCCGTGTGGTAGAAGGGTGTAAAAGTCTCGTGGTGATGTTGGCCAAGTCATATTCGACCATCTAAGCACCTGTACTAAGGCTCAAAGTCGAGCGTAGTGCGGAGAAATAACGTGCCGGTAATGAGTAAGTTTTATTTTTTACGCTCGGAAAAAAATTCATAAAAAATTTATTTATGTACCAATCTTCATGAAACTTTCACCTAATACTATGTGTAATAGGCTCTAACACATTATTAACAAATGAAAACAATATCGGGAAAAAAAATTATTACCTACGGTATACGTGTTAATTAACGCGTAAGTCATCCACCCAAAATCGTCACCTATCACTTCGAAACCTACATCCCCAAACAGAACTACCCAAGACCTTTCAAATGATGTATAATACTTACTTATTTAAGGGTATCCTATTGTGCGCAATCAGTGTTTAACTTTGAGCGCGTTTTTCTCGAAACTTCCATTTCTCGGTTATGTTGTTGTTGCACCGCGCGCCTGATATGAAGAAATTAAAGAAGAGTCTTTGTTTGGGAGATATTAAGAAATACAGCTTTCCGCATCGAACGGTTGAAATATGGAATAACTTAAAAGAAGAGGTAGTTGCGGCAAAGAGTGTGCACATGTTTAAAGAGAAATTGGACAAATTCGGGTATGGAGACAGGACTAATTGAGCTTTGGCTCGGACCCTGTATTATACAACTAGGTAAATACAACTAGGTAAATACACACACACACACACACACACAGTACAAGAAGTGCTATGAAGAAATTAAGAAACTCAAGGAAGAGAACAAAGAGTTAAAGAAAACTTTGCAAGAGAGAGAGGTTAGGGTTGGAGAAGTGAAAAAGTTAGTGACAGAGGGAGTCAAAAGTTGGAAAGAGAAAGAACAACAAAAGTTGGACACAGAGGAGATAATAAGGCAACAGCAATAGGAAAACAATAAGGATATAGAAAAGACAGTGATTAAAATAATAAAGGAAAAAAAAGTAATCTTGTGAAAGACACAGTACAGAGAAAGATATGTGTGGTGATATTTGGGGTCAAGAAGAACCTACCCATGAAAATAGCTAGAGAGAAAGAAGCAGAAGTGGCATGGGGAGGAGAGGGATAGTGAAACAAACTGAAGAGGTTTACAGGATTGGAAAGTATGATGAAAACAGAACAAGACCAATGAAAATAAGATCCATGACACAAACAGCAGCAGAACATGTCTTGCAAACAACAGGAAAATTGGCAAAAGTAGAGGGAATGAAGGAAATATGGATAAAGAGACATGTACAAAGAAGAGAGAAGTAAACTGAAAGAATTGAGAGTATAGGCCCAGTCAAAAAACGAGGAGAGAACACAGGAACAAGCGAGAAGATTTACCTGGAAAGCTGCAGCACAAAAGTGAGGAAATGGTGGCACAAAGATACCATGAATTAGTTTAAAGATTATGTATACTAATGTAGATGGTTTGGTGTCAAGCCTATTGGAACTTAAAACCACTTAAAGAACAATAAACCAGATGTGGTATGTTTGACAGAAACCAAACTGAAATAGGAAATAAAGTTGGGATCTGAAAAGGAAGGATATAGCACATGGAGGAGAGACAGAAAAGGAAAGGGAGGAGGAGTGATGATATTGGTAAAAGAGGATATTGTTGTTAAGGAAATGGAATATGGTGATGGAGTGGCAGAAACTTTGAGTGCTGTGATTAAGATCAAAGGAAGTGAAAAAAGGAAAATAATTGTGACATAGATACAGCCAAAAACTAATGCATGGAAGACCAATAAATTTAAAAGTATGCAACTAGAAACAAAAAAATAGCAAAGAGGAAATGATAAGGAAAATTATCAAAGTGCTCTTAGTAGGTAACTTCAACACTAAAGGAATTAACTAGGAGGAGATGGAAGTGAAAGAAAATGTTGGATCATGGAGCGATGAACTAATACAAACCATGATGATGAATACAATGAGACAATGGGTGTACAAGCCTACAAGATGTAAAGGAGAAGAAGAACCATCACAGTTGGACTTAGTGTCTACAAAAATGCCAGAAAATAGACCAAGTATACACTGTCTGAGTCCAATGGGAAGAAGTGGAAGTGTGGTAGAAATGGTACCACAAGAGGAAATGGTGTTGCAGAGGAAAGAATAATACAGAAATGGGAGACAGAACTATGCTAAGGCAAACTTTGCAGAGCTTAATAAATTCTATGGAAAAATGAACTGGAAAGAGCTATTTGAAAGTAAAGTAGTGCAAGAAAAATAAGAGATATTTTTGAGCAAGTGTAGAGAGGGGGTGCAACAGTTTGTGCCAAGTTATAAAGTGAAAATCAGGAAACATGAATGGTATAATGCCAGGTGAGTAGAAGCAAAAAAGAAAAAGGACAGAGCATGAAAGAAAATGATGAGACAACTGAACAGAAATACTAGGAAAGAATACAGAAAGGCAAGGAATGAATATAGTATAATAAGAGAATCAGAAAGAAACTTTGAAAGTGATATAGTAAGAAAACTCTTCTACAGATACATAAACAGGAAAATTAAACATGGAGATGGCATAAACAAGTTAAAAAGGGAAGGAATAATTTATGAAACTACTGAGGAGATGAGTGAACTAATGAATGGGAGTTTTCAATACGTGTTTACAAAGGAAACCAAGTTTGTGGCACTGAAAGTGGTATCACAGAATGAGGAAATACATGAGATACAAGTAAAGAGACAATAAATCAAGAAGCTGCTGGAAGAGCTGGATGTTAGAAAAGCTATGGGACCAGATCAAGTAAAAGGATGGATATTAAAAGAATGCAGAGAACAAATGGAAGAACCTATATGGGATATAATTAACAGCTTGTTGAGAGAAGGAAAAGTACCAAGGGAATGGAAAAAGGCTAACATAGTGCCAATATACAAAAGGGGAAATAAAATGGAACCATTAAATTATAGATTAGTGTTACTAACAAGTATTGTAAGCAAGCTTTGTGAAATAATAAAGATAGATTGGTGGATTATCTAGAAGATGAAAAGATAATTACAGAAAAGCAATTTGGATTCAGGAAAGGGAGATCCTGTGTCACAGATCTACTGAGCTTCTATATGAGAGTAATAGATGGAGCACAAGATAGGGATGGAAGGGTTGATTTGGTATACCTGGATCTCGAAAAAAGCATTTGATAAAAGTTCCCCACAAAAGTCTTATGTGGAAGTTAGAGAATGAAGGAAGACTAAATGGAGCAACATTAAGATGGATGGAGGATTATTTCAAGTGGAGGGAAATGAGAACAGTAATCAGACATTAAGAGTGAGGCAAGGTACTGGGCTGCCCCGGCGAGTCCTCAGGTGGTGGCCCAGAGCAGAGGCTTAATTCAAGTTGGCGCAAAGTGACAAGTGAGGTACAGCAAGGATCTTTGTTGGCACCTATTATGTTTCAAATGTATGTGAATGATATGACAGAGGATCTAAATAGTTATATAAACTTGTTTGCTGATGAAATAAAAATAATGAAAATAATAAAGGATGAAAATGACTGCAAGGAGTTAAAAAAGGATATTGACAAGATACATGCATGGAGCCAAAGATGGAAACTAGAATTTAATGCAAGAAAATGCCATGTGTTGGAAATAGGAAAAAGTAAAAAGAGACCTTCATGGAAGTACAAAATGGGAGGAGAAATAATAATGAAAAGTAATGAAGAAAAAGATTTGGGAGTAATGATTCAGGGCATACTATCACCTGAAAGACACATAAACAGGATATTCAACTCTACATACAGCTTGTTAACAAACATTAACGTGGCATTTAACTATTTAGATAAACAAATGATGAAGAAAATTATAACAAGCATATGTCCTAAATTGGAATATACAGTAGTAGTTTGGGCTTCACACAGAAAAAAAAATATCAGGAAACTGGAAGGAATACAGAGGATACTCATGAAAATGGCTATGAAGAAAGACTTGAAGAGATGAGTTTACAAACACTGCAAGAGAAAAGAGAAAGAGGAGACCTGATAATAATGTATAAATCAGTAAACAATATAGAAAGAACTGACAGAAATGACCTGGTACCACGGATGCAAAATGAAGAGAGAGAGATGAGCGGACATGGTAAGAAAATAAAGAATAGTGGATGTTCAAGTGACATCAAGAATTGTAGCTTCCCGTATAGAACTATTGAAATCTGGAATTCTTTGAAGGAAGAGATGGTTGCAGTAAACAGTGTACACATGTTTCAAGAGAAACTGGATAAATATGGTTATGGAGACAGGACAAAATGATCTTTGGCTCATGCCCTGTACAATACAACTAAGTAAATAAACACACACATGCACACACACACACACACACACACACACACACACACACACACACACACACACACACACACACACACACACACACACACACCTTATATGAAGTAAAGAGACTGGACTCTCTATCCCTTGCACACACACACATACGTATATGCATATACACACATTCCAATCTCTCTCTCTTTCTCTCTCTCACACACACACACACACACACACACACACACACACATTTTAAAATCTGGATATTACAAGTGTGGCTCAACTTGTAAAAATGTAAAAAAAAGTAAATACAGGCAAATAAAAACAAATAAATTGGTCTTGATCTGCCTCCCTCTCTTTCTCTTATTTCATCTTTTCCATCCCCTATCTTCACACCCTTCTCTATTTTTTTTTAAATTTTCAAGGAACTATTGTGTGTGTGGAGGTGGATGGGTGCACTCCAAGAAATGTGGCATGAACCAATGGATGAGCTTTGTGCATGTGTAAGAATGAGAGAGAGAGAGAGAGAGAGAGAGAGAGAGAGAGAGAGAGAGAGAGAGAGAGAGAGAGAGAGAGAGAGAGAGAGAGAGATTGTGATGAAAATAAAGCAACAGATATGGTGATCAAGCAGTTCAGATTATCATCTTCACCAAACCATATTCAGGACTTAAATCTGTTACATGTTTTTCACTTACTTTTACTCAACTTAATAAAAATAAATGAATTACTTAATTGCATAACTAGTCATCTTTAAATCATCATTGACATATTCATAATAATCATCATCATAAATTGGTCAGGGATCATCTGTTATAGCCCCAGTGGTGGCCACTTCCAGGTAAACAAAGATATTATCAATCACCACAATTGTAGTGAGTTCATGTAAATTACAATACAGTCTACTATGTAAATGAAGATTGATGCCTGGTTAGTTACAACTTCTTGTGTTTTATGTTGCTTTCTGGTCCCAAAAATCCTTCATTAAATACAGTTCAGACACAAAATTTGTCTAAGATTTTTTTTTTAAGGCTTTTCCTGCTGTTGGTTATATGTGGAAATTTACCATCTGTACAGAGTGTACTGGTGAGCATGAAAGGAACAATGTATATTTTCTTGCAATTTAGAATCTGCATGTTGTTGGATTAAATTTTTGCATAATTTATCCGCTCACACAATCACAAATTTCATTAATGACAAATCCATCATTGGCAAGGATCAACAGTTCTTTATAATATTCTAGATCCTCATTATATTTCAATGGAGATTTTTAAAATAAGAACAAAGCTCACTTACTTATTATAACTATTTTTCTACATCTAATGATAAGAAACATACAACAATAAAAGATGCTACATAGATGGATATAAGCATAAAATAGTTATGTAATTTACATATGCCATGCAGATATATGCAAATGTGTAGTCTTGAGGGAAAAGGAAATAAGACAGGTATGTAATCTCACATTATGTCACAATATAAATTGTTTATTATGCTGTTGGTAAATAGCCTTAGCTGTATTTTTGTCTGATGTGATCGTAAGCTTGTTTTGCTCAAGAGTTTGTTTTTATTGAGCAAAAACTCCTTAAGACACTGCACTGTGCCTCTAAACTCAGTATGTGTTTGGAGTTACCATCAACGTATCACACTACTGGTAAGACTGTGTTTATAACTGTATAAATCTTTCATCCAGGCCTATTATTTATCACTACTGTTGGTGTCATTACCAAGTGTCATAAAATGATGAGGGTGTTATCAGCTTATAACAGACACAGACAAAAAAAAAACTACACAATTATGACAATCATGAAAGAAAGATAAAGATATACTAAGTAACTGATTTATGGCAAAAATGCTGAAAACAAAAGTTTAGATATCTAACTTTAGCATAAAATATAAAAGAAAATTAAAGAAATCATTTGGATGGACAAATTAGAGAAACTATCAAGGAGTGCCATAACAAAAGAGAAAAGGTCTGCTGTCCCTTGGCCTTAAGCCACAAAAACCAGAGAAAAGTTAGCCACCAATTAGCACTACACTCATCATCCAGGAACTTTTCACACATCAAATGAGTTTCAACATGTGCAGTGATATTGAGTTAAAAAAAAGAAGGATATACATAAGATCATGCTAGATATTTCTATATGAAAGGCATTATTAGAGATGAAATAGCAGACAGATCACATATTTGAGCTCTATTTCTTTTTTAAGTTTTAAAAAACAAACAAGAGAGCTCTGAT
>NW_026973708.1:320000-425000 GCF_035594125.1 Scylla paramamosain
ACATTATTGCATGAAACATAATTCATAAGTTCAGTACTTACATTTTGTACTAACATAGTTCTAAATCAAAATATGACACTCTAAATGACAGCGTGAGTGTAGTTACCCCAACGATGGTCACAGCACAACTGACATGTAACGGTCTTCACGCAAAGAAGTTGGTACATATTATGTTATGTCGTTATGACATTTAGCGCTTCTAGCGGTCAATTTTTGAACTACAATTATGAAACTTTTGCCAAAAAATCTGCGTTTCAAGATGAATATGTCTATATGGATAACTCAAAAATCCATTTTTTTTAGTTATGACGTTGTTGTCGCAAACGAGCGATATATATATATATATATATATATATATATATATATATATATATATATATATATATATATATATATATATATATATATATATATATATATATATATATATATATATATATATATATATATATATATATATATATTATTTATTTATTATTTTGTATGGCAAGTTATTCTGTGTCAGTATTTCTAGGCCTTTTTCCTTCATTGTTCTTGATATTAAATATTTACCAACTTTTCTTTCCATGTGGGTCCATGTCCACTCTTCACAAATTCTATCATATGACATTTATTTCCTCTAAAATCTATTTTCTATCTTATACTCTATACACATACTTTGTCACAATAATCCTCCAGATCAAATCCTCACAATCTTTGTAGTTTTCATCTTCTTTGATAAAATGTTCATTATCTACCATCAGATATATATATCTATATGACTTATTAATATATGTATGCTAAAAGCATCATTAATAATTATCCAACATTGATTTCAGCATTCCACTTGCTACTTCTCTCCAGTTTGATTCTTAATCTTTTACCACCAATGTCATTTATATTCCCTTCAGATTCTTTTCCATCCACTTTTTCTTTACTGTTTCATTTTCTGACTTTGATAATATGTAGCCTTATGTGAGAATCTTGTTGAATTCTTTACTAATGTCTAAATGTCTAAGTTGGTCAGAAATGCAGGCTTGTAATTAGTGGATCTTCTTTATTTCCATTCCCTTTTGTAGAGCATTATTAAGTCATATACTGATTGGATCAACTGTTTTGCACATTCATGTGTGTGTGTGTGTGTGTGTGTGTGTGTGTGTGTGTGTGTGTGTGTGTGTGTGTGTGTGTGTGTGTGTGTTTGTGTTTATGTTTATGTAGGAGGGACTCTGACCAAGGGCAACAAAAATCCAATAAAAAAAAAATGCCCACTGAAATGCCAGTCCCATAAAAGGGTCCAAAGCAGTAGTCAAAAATTGAAGGATAAGTGTCTTGAAACCTCCCTCTTGAAGGAATTCAAGTCATAGGAAGGTGGAAATACAGAAGCAGGCAGGGAGTTCCAGAGTTTACCAGAGAAAGGGATGAATGATTGAGAATACTGGTTAACTCTTGCATTAGAGAGTTCACCTAGTTGTGACATACAGGAGAGGAGCTAAGCTCATACTGTCCTGTCTCCATAACTGTTTTTATCCAACTTTTCCTTAAAGTCATGAATACTCCTAGCACACACCACTTCCCCTTCCAGTCCATTCCATGCCTCAATGCTTCTATGAAGGAAGCTAAACTTCTTTATTTTTTTTTCTGCAGGTGGCTGCTTTTAGTTTTCTTCCATCCCCTTGTTTCTTTCATTCATTACAAATAGATCTTCCCTATCTAGTTTTCTACCCCACTCAGTAATATGTAGAATGCAATCATATCAATTCTCTCTCATCTCTTTTCCAAGGTTGGGAGTTGTGTGTATTTACCTAGTTGTATTGTAGAGGGCACAAGCCAAAGCTCAGTTTGTCCTGTCTCCATAACCATATTTATCCTTTTTCTCTTTAAACATGTGTACACTGTTTGCCACAACCACCTCTTCCTTCAGATCATTCCAGATTTCAATAGTTCAATACGGGAGGCTATGTCTTTTGATGTCACTAGAACTTCCACTCTTCTTTATTTTATTCCCATGTCCCCTCATCTGTCTCTCTTCCTTCTCCATCTGTGGTACCAAGTAATTTCAGTCTATTCTTTCTATATTGTTTACTAATTTGTACATTGTTATCAGGTCTCCTCTTCCTCTTCTCTCTTGTATTGTTGGTAATCCCATCTCTTTAAGTCTTTCATCATAGTTTAAGTCTTTCAATTCTGGTACTATCTTTGTTGTTATCCTCTGTATTCTTTCCAGTTTCCATATATCTTTTTTCTGTGTGGAGCCCAAACTACTGCTGTGTATTCCAGTTTAGGTCGTTGCATGCTCGTTATAATTTTCTTCATCATTTCTTTATCTAAATAGTTTAACGCTACCGTAATGTTTGTTAACAAGCTGTATGTAAAGCTGAATATTCCATTTATGTGCCTTTCAGGTGACAATGTGTCCTGGATCATTACTCACAAATCTTTTTCTTCATTACTTTTCATTATTATTTCTCCTTCCATTTTGTAATTCATTGTATTCACCGTCATGGTTTGCAGAAGTTTTTTGCTCCATGCCCAGACATTTTCTTTCACTTCCATCTCCTCCTAGTTAATTCCTTTAGTGTTGAAGTCTCCTACTAAGAGCACTTTGTTACTTTTCTTTATCATTTCCTCTATGCTATTTCTTGTTTCTAGTTGCATAATTTTATATCTATTGGTCTCCCATGCATTAGTTTTTTGGTGGTATGTAAGTCTCCTTTTTCACTTCCTTTGATCTTAATCACAACACTCAGTTTCTACCATTCCATCACCATATTCCATTTCCTCAACAAAAATATTCTCTTTCACTAGTATCATCACTCCTCTTCCTCCCTCTCCTTTTCAGTCTCTCTTCCATGTGCTATGTCCTTCCTTTGCAAATCTCAACTTTATTTCCTCTTTTAGTTTGGTTTTTGTTAAACATACCACGTCTGGTTTATTGTTCCTTAGGTAGTCTTTAAGTTGTGTATTTATCTACTTGTATTTAACTAGTTGTATAGTACATGGTTCAAGCAGGGCTCATAGTGTCTGTCTCCATATCTATATTTATCCAGCATTTCCTTAAATTTATGCATGTTTGCTGCTGTAACAACCTCTTCATTTAGGTCATTCCAGATATCCGCAGTTCTTTGTGAAAAACTGTACTTCTTGATGTCCGTCAAACACTGACTCTTCCTGAGCTTCTTTGAGTGCCTTCTTGTCCATCCAGCTTCATCTTCCAGCAACACCACGTCCTGCTTGTCTATCTTTTCAATGCAGTTAACTATTTTGTACATTGTTATTAGATCTCCTCTTTTACTTCTAACTTGCAAAGTTGGCAGTCCCATTTCCTTCAACATCTGTGTGTGTGTGTATTTACCTAGTTGTATTTACCAAGTTGTGATTTATGGGAGGGGAGTAATCTCATAGTATCCCGCCTCTACATCTATCTAGTTTGGTTTTAAAAGCATGGACAGTTATGGCACTGATAACATCTTCACTGAGTTCATTCCATTTGTTCATACTTCTGTGAGGAAAACTATACTTCTTAATGTCTCTTCTACAGTTAACTTTCTTCAACTTCTTATTGTGTCCCCTTGTACTCCGTGTGTCCAAATTTATAAAATCTTTGTCTACATTTTCCATACCATTTATCATTCTATAGATGTTTATTAAGCCTCCTCTCTCTCTCTCTCTCTCTCTCTCTCTCTCTCTCTCTCTCTCTCTCTCTCTCTCTCTCTCTCTCTCTCTCTCTCTCTCTCTCTCTCTCTCTCTCTCTCCTATTTTCAAGGGTAGGAATTTCCAACATTCTTAATGTCTCTTCATAGGTCGATTTACTCAACTCTGGAACCATCTTAGTGACTGCTCTTTGTACTTTTTCTAATTTCATATTCCTCTTTATACGAGGAGACCACACCACTACTGCGTATTCCAATCTTGGTCTTATCATGGATATCAACAATTTTTTTATAATTTTGTTTATCCAAACATAAGAATGCCATTCTTACTCTTTTTAACAAATTCATCATCTCTCCAGTAATTTTATCAATGTGTCTGTGAATCAAATTTTCAGTAACTGTTACAAATCCACTTCCTCTTTTGACTTCTTTAACTTCACACCTTCCATCTCATAATGATATTGTATTCTTTTTTTACTTTTACCAAACTCCATTACTTTACATTTACTTAAACTGAATTCTATTTGCCAAGATTTACTTCATTTATTTACCTTATGTAAATCATCTTGCAATACCATACAGTCATTTACATTTTCTACCCTTCTCATCAGCTTAGCATCATCTGCAAATAAGCTCATATAACTATCTATTTCTTCATGTATGTCACTCACATATTTTATAAACATTATCGGTCCAACACTAGTTACTTTCAACCAAGATGTGTGTGTATTTACCTAGTTGTATTTACCTAGTTGTGCTTTATGGAAAAAGAGCTATGCTCATGCTGTCCCATCTCCATATCTTTTAATATCCAACTTAGCCTTGAATCCATGTATATTTTCTGCATTTACTATCTCCTCATCCAGACTGTTCCATACATCAATACTTCTATATGGGAAACTATACTTTTTGACATCTCTTCTACAAGCACTCCTCTTCAGCCTCTTTCCATGTCCTCTAGTGTCCTGTGTATCCCAGAAAATTAAGTCGCTCCTGTCCACCTCCTCTACTCCCTCATATGCTTCATATATCACAATCAAGTCTCCCCTTTCTCTCCTCTTTTCCAACATTGGTAGATGTATCCTTGCCAGTCTCTCTTCATATGACAAGTCCCTGATACTTGCTACCACCTTCGTAGCTGCTCTCTGAACTCTCTACAACTTCCTTATATCCATTTTCTTGTATGGCGACCACACTACTGCTGCACATTCTAGTCTAGGTCTTATCAGTGTGTGTGTGTGTGTGTGTTTGTGTGTGTGTGTTTTGGTATGCAGCATACATTTTCTTTCAACCAGATTAACATGCAATCTCAAATCATTTTAAGTTTTCAACATTAACTACTAAAGGATGTCAGTGTTTACCCAAGTTCCAAATATCAATAATATTAATTTGCATTAGAGATGGAATCAAAAGCATTTTGTTTGATCAATTCCTCTCTTCTAACTGACTGTCTTCAGTCTCTCTCTCACCACTGCAATGTTGCACCTCTTGCCATCTACTACCACAATTTTCATGCTAACTGCTCTTCTGATCTTGCTAACTACATGCCTGCCCTTCTCCCATGGCTTTGCCACACAAGACTTTCTACTTACTCTCATCCCTATTCTGTCCACCTCTCTAATGTAAGAGTTAACCAGTATTCGCAATCATTCATCCCTTTTTCTGGTAAACTCTGGAAAGCCTTGCCTACTTCCATATTTCCTCCTTCCTAAGATTTAAATTCTTTCAAGAGGGAGGTTTCAAGACACTTATCCTTCAATTTTTGGTGATCATTTCTGGTCTCTGTTTAGAGACTGTCACCTCAGTAGGCTTTTTTTTCTATTTTTCTTTGTTGCCCTAGGCCAGCACCCCTCTTACATAAAAAAAAAAAGGCATCAGATATAGCTGGACATGATTGGTTGATGAATCATGAGTGAGCAAATAGCCAAGACAAGAAAGCAAGAGTGGTTGATGAAATCAAACAATCAGTGAAAAATGTCCCACCTTTCCATCCAATGTAGTGCAAGAAATGACCACAAACTATTTACCTAGCAATGCACATGGGAATTATTAATCAAGAATTTGATAATTTAATATAATAATTAACTCTGATAAATGCCTTTTTTCAAATTTGGATAATATAATTCTACTGTTTCTTTGGGATCAATTTAGTGATGGCTGTACATGAACATGAAAATATTAGTATATGTCTTATAGGGAAGATTATAATCAAAGGTTACATGATGTAAGCAATCATAACTATACAAGAAACAAATACCTGTGATATATCTCACTGCAAACAGGGATCTTGAAATCCAGAAGAGTAAAAGTGCCTTATCTAATTATTTAAATATCTACCACCTATCTATCTATCTATCTATCTATCTATCTATCTATCTATCTATCTATCTATATATATATATATATATATATATATATATATATATATATATATATATATATATATATATATATATATATATATATATATATATATATATATATATATATATATATATATATATATATGAAAAGCAGAATATACTCTCTAAATCATCATGATTATCATATACAATTTTTCATAATTGTAAGTATTAAGCCTCGTACACATTATGCATCATGTATCAGCCACGTGATGCAGTAGTGGTGTTGAAAAAAATTACTAGCGGCCAAACTGTACTGCATCACTGCTCACATTGTTCTCGGCAACTTCTCGCGCGCCAGCTGCTCAGTGACAGTTCAACTTTCATGCGGGGAGGATGTGCGCCGATGATGGAATCTGCCAGGAGACTCTACTATGGAGTGTAGTTGCTCTGTGTACAGCAAAAAAGAAACTTTTGAGGAGGAAGAAACGTAGAGCCTTGTGGTGTAAGCAATGGCTTTCTCGGCGACATCTGAAGGGAAGCTTCAATCAAATATTTATGGTACCCGCAATGTAGTTTGCAAAGTTCGATAAGTCTGATTTTATTGTTTCCAAGCTTGCACTTCTGACGTTTCTCATTTTATACTGTTTGGACTTGATGTTCCAAACAGATGGATGTTCCTTGAGCAATTCAATGAAATGTTTGGTGTTGGCCCTTGTCCACTCAAAGGGTATGGCGGGTGGTGTAGATTAGAGAGCCATCGGCGCTGGAGCGGAGCGTGACCGGACGTCCTGTCGCTCTGACTGGTCATGCATCACTGAGCTGCAATTTGAAAATCGAGCCGACCCAGCAACACGTTGGTGATGCGCTTTCGTGTTGAAAAACGACTTTTTCAACACATCCATTCAACACGATGCGCATCATGATACATAATGTGTACGGGGCTTTAGACTATACAATCTCAGAAAAACCTAAAAAGATTTAGTTGCCTACTTTGAAGAAAACTGCACATAGACAAAAAAAATTGACATTGGCTGAGAAAAATTGATGCATCTTCCTACAGACATATAGAGTAAGAATTAGATCTACTTTCAATATATGATATTTAATGAATATATATATATATATATATATATATATATATATATATATATATATATATATATATATATATATATATATATATATATATATATATATATATACACCACATCTATCCACATACATACATACATACATACATACATACAAATATACAAACACACACATGAAGATAATTTTAACTAGCACATGGGGATCTAGTACCCATGTCAAGAGAGAAAAATAAAAGGAATAAATAAATAAATAAATAAATGTAAGGAAAATGCCAAGAATGCTAAATGGGAATTTTAAATTATGTGTATCTCATATTTATATGCATCATTATCTCCTTTCCTGAAGGACTCTATAATTAGCACCTCTTTCTACTTTAGTTTAGCATTAGTATATCTCAAACTGAGAAAAATGGTTGAACTCAAGTTGAGGAAAGATAGAAAACATGTGATTATGCAGAGGAAGTCAAAAGTCTATAGTTGACTATATCACTGCTGCTGCTATTGTAACAGAAACCACAATTAGTTTTCCATCATTCCAGAACCATCACTTTCTTGCATTTTATCTTGTGTTGCTCACAGTAACTATCAAGATCATATTGCAAATGATGTTTGCATATTAAATTAGTGATTGTCTTAGGTAGATTATGCATTAATAGAGTTATTTTCAAGAAATGAAAATGTGAACCATATTAGTCCACACAGGAGCAAGTTATCAAGTTTGCATTTTATATATATATATATATATATATATATATATATATATATATATATATATATATATATATATATATATATATATATATATATATATATATATATATATATATATATATAGACACACACACACACACACACACATATGCTCTCTGAGTTGATCTGATAAAAAAAAAATAAATAAATGAATGAAATAAAAAAATACATAAAATAAAAATAGCTAAACTTGTACCTCATTACTACTATACATTTCCTTCTATTAGTTTCAACACTTTCTTGTGGCTAGTTTCTATTAACTATTTACTTGAAGTGTTGATCAGAACAAGTAGGTCCTTAAAATGACACAGTAATATATATTCCATTAAGTATTATTTAATCACACATGCCATGCACTGTGAACCCATAGGATTACTGATTATACTGACACTGCACACTTAATACACCAAGTTAGGTTGTTAGCCACCCACTAGTGAGGCTAGTTTACCTGTAGGATGAATCAGGACCAAGGCCACATAAATTGGAATAAGGAACACTCCAAGCATGCAGACAGTATAGGAACATTGCATATGTAGGTTATTTATTTCCTTCTACTAATGAAGCATAATTCATTCTGATGTGATATTGTGACAGTGCATTGCTTTATAAACACACTGAACAACCACTGGAACTTAAGTGATTTTACACTGCTGCTAAACGGTGCCAAGAAGGATAAATGTTCGAGATTGAAAAATACGCACTGAGTAAAACACAGATTATGTGCACTTTTTTTTATTTTATGCTCACTGCACTACAGATGTATTAATATTTCATACCCTCATTATTCTGTGAATGAAGAAAATATGTTATTTTGCATCTGGTAGGATTTTCTTGTTTGAATATAACAATAAGATGTGCTCAGTGTTCTTATGAAATAATATACGCAAAGCAAAGCAATAATTACCTATACTACAAAAATCATATCATTAAAAGAAGAAAAGAGAACAAGTAGAAAAAATACTATTACAATATCTTCCTATGGAGCTGGCATCCTCTACTCTAACCATAATGTTCCCTCCCGCACATTTACTTGAGAGAGCCATAAACTTGCAAATAGTGTGCCAAAAAGGGAGTCAGTCCGAGCGAGCGAGATACAACTGACATGCACTCAGCTACCTGCCTTAAGACTGAGCTGCGTCTCCGGCTTATTTGAGGGAAGAAGCCACACAAAGGGAGAGGAACTCTCCCTTTGTGAAGGAAGTTAGTCACGGACCTCAGTCATTAAGCTAATTTATAACAAGGTAGAGAAACTCTGTTCCTCTGTGTCTTTTCTAAAATACCATAAATTCTATACATTGCTTTACATTTATATTTTAGGATGTATATCATCAGAGAGAGAGAGAGAGAGAGAGAGAGAGAGAGAGAGAGAGAGAGAGAGAGAGAGAGAGAGAGAGAGAGAGAGAGAGAGAGAGAGAGGTGTGTGTGTGTGTGTGTGTGTGTGTGTGTGTGTGTGTGTGTGTGTGTGTGTGTGTGTGTGTGTGTGTGTGTGTGTGTACATATATATATATGCACACACACATTAATGTTAATGTAACATACTCCAAGAGTTGTCACTTTATACTGCTTTCATAGAAAGTGTTCTTTAAACAAAATACTTAAATTGGTATCTGAAAACACAGGTCAATAGTGAATTAAGTGGCATCTGTAACTAACAAATAAATAAATAAGGAGATTTAAATAAAAAAAATAAATTCCACTTACTTTACACATTATCCATTTTTTTAATGTGGTGGTTTTGAAATGGTACATTTTTACTTCAGATGATTTTTTTTATTTATCTATTTATTTATTTATTTATTTATTTATCTATTTATTTATTTTACTTTATTTATTTATTTTTTTTATTTTGTGTGTGTGTGTGTGTGTGTGTGTGTGTGTGTGTATACAAAGGAAGATTGATTTCGTAGACAGCAAGATACAATGGTAGTTCATTCAATAGGAACCACCATATCCTAAACGCATCATAGCCCAATGCTAAAGGTTACACTTGATACTCTCCAAAGCTCCAGGATAAAATATATTGCCCTCCAACAATATAAAGTATCTAAATTATCTTCATGAACTGCAGAAATGGAATTTGGATAGCCCAGTTTTCTGAAAAGTGCTTCACATGTGCAGCAAAATTTCTTATTATATGCACCCAGTGTAAAAAAAAAAAATGCTAGAATATGGAGTGCCTATGTGCTGCACCAATGATTTCCTGCCAACTCAGTCATGCAATATATATATATATATATATATATATATATATATATATATATATATATATATATATATATATATATATATATATATATATATATATATATATATATATATTGTCTGTTAATTTTTTCTGGGACAGCAAGGGGAGCTAAGATCGAATTTTCTTTGTATGATGGTGTGAGGACAACTGTTTCTTAAGAACTAAACACCCAATAATGTTTATTCTTCTTACGTCTGATGCATAATTTCTGATTCATATTTTCACCAGTGTGTTACATCAAGATATTTAGAACTGGAAATATCCTAAATAATATTTAATACGACTTAAATCAGTAAGAAAATGCAAGTTGAATAAAAGTTACAAAAGTATTACACAGTGCTTTATAAATCAATTTTCCATTCTGACAGTGTAAAGACTCATTTGCACCTCAAGGTTTTTCTTGAAGGAAAACAAATCTATTACTACACCATCACTGTAGATATAGTTTTCTATGTAGATGTAAATAAGTAAATTTTTCTTATACATCTGTATCTATTCCAATTACATTTCAATATATTAAAAATAAATATTAAATTAAAATTCTGAATATCACAACCTTCATAAACATGGAAAAATTTGTATATACTTAAACAAAAGTGATAATTCAGTTGCCATCTTCTGTTTGTTGACTAGTACACATTAAAACATTAAACAGCTATTCAGCTGGTTGAAAATAAACACTTTTCCCTCTTGTGTGATGTACTATTGTGATGAAGCATGTACACCTCTCAACTCCTATACTCTTCAATTATGGCATCACTTGTAGCATAGCTTTCAGCAGTAAAACACAAGCATGTCAGAAAATTCAATATAATGGGTAATTTGGGCTGCTTTAAGACAACAGAAGAGAAGTTGCTGCCTCTCAGTCTTGTGATTGACTTCAGTGAAGTCTTGTTGGCAACATGTTGGTTCACCCACTTTCACTTGGGTAAATACCACATTATCTGAAAGGGTTCATTATTCCTAATTTGACAGAACTCTCATCACAACAAGTTTGAATAAAACAGACTTAACTGCAGAGCTTTACAGATGAATCATAAATCTAAACTACAACACAAATACAGATTCAACCTGTTCTTTATTGCTAATGAATACCAGTGCTATGGGAATAAGTTAAAAATAAAACTCTACCAAATATGTATTACAACAGTGTTTAGTCTTAATCTTGTACATGTAGTATTAAGCAATATGCATTAACTGATCCACACAGGCCAACATAGGGATTAGACAAACATGCAAGTGCGGTTACATAAATTTCAGCTGTGTATGAACACTTTTTAATTTTGAGGAATTATTTTTCTTCTATCTCAAAAGAACTTTTGTACTTAGTATGAACTTTTAATCTGCAGTTAGGCTGGATGTGAATTATGTCCCTACATAGCACACAGTGGTTTGTGTCTTACGCTTAAAGCAACAATACAAAATACAAATTTAGCTTCTTGTAACCTGTCTTAATGTAGCAGCATGTGAAAGATTCTGGTGAACTGAAAATAAATATAAGTTCTTACAAAGCACATGCAGGATGTCTATCAGTTAATCTAAATGTACATCTTGAAAGTTTTAACTTCATATATAAATGTAAAAGGCAAAACAAACCTGCTACTTAAAAACATTATATTCTGCTTTTCTGTCTATTGCTCAGTCATGCACCAAATGGCTATCAACACGAGGGTACATGCTTCTGTATTATTAACATCACATGCTAGTCATAATTTTGCATTTCCTATCCAATCCTAACATTGAGTTAGTCATGGAAAGTAAGTCATCACAAGATCATCTAATATGTTAATGCCACACTGTATATATTTTTTATGCTTAAAAGAGCTGTCAATGATGTACAATCCAATAAGTTTATTATCAGTTGGTTTGACTACATATTATATATGAACATGTTTTCTTATATTTTTACATATATATCAATTATATTATCAACACTTTCTATTCATTTCTATGCTTTGCATTATGCCACACTACATGCAACCTGACACACACACACACACCCACACATTATATATATATATATATATATATATATATATATATATATATATATATATATATATATATATATATATATATATATATATATATATATATATATATATATATATATATATATAAAGTCTTCTCTAAACAACTTGGCACAGCTGAGCTTTTCACTGAAGGAAATGTACCCATTACACTGAATGAATGTGACAGTGATAGGCTGCCAACACAATGTACTTCTAGGTTTCCTACACTATCTACAAGATGCCATGCGACCTACAAGTACTTTATTTTGTTGTCTGAGAGGAAGGCTGTCTTTCTGGTGCCCCCATGCAATTGAATTACTTTAAAATCACCCTTGTAGTATTTTTCAGTCTAATTCTGCCTGGAAGTAAGCATTTAACCAAAGATATTAGGGTATTTCCTGTATAACTGTACTAAAGAGACCAAGGCATCAGATTGCTAAAGAGGTAGCCAATCTAGATGACATCATTGTTGAGGCCAGTGTCGGGTTGGCTAGTAGCACAAACAAGGTGTGTTGCAATGCCAATCTATAAACTTCATTCTGGAAGATTCTTGTTGAGAGGAAAGATTAGAAAAAGAGATGCCTGACAATATTCTCCATGTAAGAAAAGATTTCAGGCCTTGCCTAAAGGGATTTATAGATTAGTTTTGGAATCTGTCATTTTCAGGAAGCAGGCATCACTTTATTCTTCATTACTCTTTCACAATTGTGTGAGTAAATGATGTCACTCTTTGCTATCTCAATTCTCACTTTTCTCTTTTACAACTTAGAATAATCAGTTTTGTTTCCATATAACATATTAGTGAAGCAGTGACAGTGATTAATAATGGTATACCTAGAAACATGGATTTGGTGAGTAACAATTATTTTGTGTTCAGCAAGCAAAACCTTGTGGTTCAGCACTTCCTACAGTATAAGGGATAGAAACATTAAAATGAGATCTTTGTTTCTAACATTGCTAAAGAAAAGAATAGTATATGTAATGGTGGCTGTACTAATGAAGAAAAGATATCTTGGTGTGAGGTCCATGGCAAAATTGGTGTTAAAGAGAGATTATAGGTAATTCACTGCTATAGCACTGCTTTAGCATATAAACATAAAAGTACATAGAATATCTTAATATCATCAATATTGTAAACTGAGAAATTTGCAAGTCTCATTTGAATTCCTTGAGCAAAGGGTTCATAACTCGAATGTCACTAACATATATTGCATAAATATTCATATGTCATTGCCTAAATTCTTTTATTCAAAGCTTTGCATATTTTTCTTATAATTTTTGCATTCAACTTTGAACTCAATGTTGTTAGTCATCATGCTTTAATGAGTATGAGAATAATTGATATCATCTTTGTCATAAAGCATACCTTATAAAATGGTGGTTCAAGCACTTTCCTTTCTCATGAGTCTTCTATGCCTGCATGATTTTGGCTTGCTATAATTTTGTAAGACAAGATGGCAGTCATAAATGAACAGTGTTGGCAAATGAAGTGTTGATTTAAATGCATAAATACTGCATCTAAGACTACAAAATATTTAAAAGTACATGCAGTTGGTGCTAACACTATGAATACAAGCTACACACTCTAATGATTCTCACAATTCAAACTATATATATATATATATATATATATATATATATATATATATATATATATATATATATATATATATATATATATATATATATATATATATATATTTATTTATTTATTTATATAACATGTAAAGAGCATGCAGGCATCTTTCTATGAAACAGAAGGAATTGTTCACAAAGGTCATTCTCAAAAAAGAAAACTCAAAAGTAATGAGAAAGATAAAATTGTGGAAGAGATCATGTTAACAATGATAGAGAAAATGATACAGAAAGAGACAAGGCTGTCTTGAGATGAGATAGTCTGGAAAAAACAGTGAATGTGTCAAACCTAATAAATGTAATAGTGAGAGACATTAACTAAATGAAACAGTAGGTTTGTGAGTAAGGAGACATAAAAAGAAGTTACAGGGGCAATACATAATTAGGTATGGAAAAGTAGAGATGTGGAGAAAATGCCCAGAAGGTCAATTATTGTTCATGTGCAAATTAAAATGAGAAAAAAAAATTGTCTTCATTGCATAGGGAAGTGGATTGTTTATTATAATATAAAAAAAAAATAAAAATTATAGTACTAATGGAAATAATGCAAACATTTCAGAGAAGACTAGTGAGAAAAATCAAGTTTAGATAAGGGAGGGTTGTGTGGATCAAATCTTTGATATTTGGATGATAAACAGGAAATATAAGCTAAAGGAAAGGAACTGCATGCTGCACTCATAAATCTAGAAAAGCTTATGACAAGATAATCAAGGACATACTGAAGATACACATATTATTAAATGTTACTTCATTATAACTTCGGAGAAACAATATGTGGAAAAATGTAATTACTTTCATCAAGAGTGAAACTGCTATATACTTAATGTGCTACCACAGTTTCTGTGTTAATAATATGTAATAGAATATTATCTTAGATACAGTCATTACCAAATGGTGATTTTCTAAAGTGTAAAAGTGTTAGAAAACATTTTAATTTTATGCATGAAAATGTGTATGGTGACACAGGCTGACAGTGAGAACCAACAGCACATTAACTTAGGAGTAAAAATTAACATCTCCATAGTTGCTAAGCTTCAAGAAAAATAATATAATAATTTGTCCCCACATAAATAATGCATTTCTCTCTTTATAAATGCCATTCTGGAACTTTTTGGTTGAGTGCATTTCCTTCTTCCACATTCATAAGATTTGGAGTAGTATTAAAAAATATCCATAACTGTGTTGGCCAACATGACTGGAATACTCTTCTATTCATTTTATTTATTTATCTATTTTTTTTATTTTTTTTGGGGGGGAAGTGGCAAGCCAAGCTTCTTCACTTGTAAAGTAGTAACTCAATAAAACCTTGGTCTTCCCTCAAGAACCTAATACAATTATGTTTTTTATGTAAATTTGTTACAAATGTTGTCACAAATGTTGTATATAAATACATAAAAAAAAACATCCAACCAAGCTGTTCCCTTCTACATGTACAATTCAGTCATTCCCCCTGTGTTTCTTTCTGTTCCCAAGCAAGTATCACCCATTCCACCTGTTTCTTTCTGTTCCCAAGCAAATATCAACCAAGTTCCGACTATTTTGTATAGCAGTCATGTGGAATTATGCATTTATTGCATTTGTTCACAATAATCCCATTGCAACCTCAGACTCTGATCCTGCAATTAAGCTAATCAATTGTATTTCAGTTTGCTACTGCTGAAGGAAATGGATGTTTTGCTTATGTAATCAAAAGTACTGTGCATTTGGCAAATTTACTTTACATCATGGTGTGAATGCTCCAAAACCAAATGTAAAAATAAAAAAATAATGAATAAGCACAAAAACAAATAATGTCAATGCATGATCACCAACAACAACCTTTGCTGTGCAATCACTGACAGCAATTTTATTTCACATTTTACCTACTTCGATGGGAAGAAGCCCTAAGTTTGATTGTATAAGAACATAAGAAAATAAGGAAAGCTGCCAGAAGCCATCAGCCCCACACGTGGCAGTCCCTGTATGAAACATGCCTACCTGTTTTCACCTATCATCCCTATCCATAAATTTGTAATCTTCCTTTAAAGCACCTTAATGACTCAGCACTAACAACCTGATTATTGAATCTGTTTGATTCATCTACTACTCTATTTGAGAACCAAGTCCTTCCTATCTCTTTCTTGAACCTAATTTTTTTAAAGTTTCAATCCATTATATCTTGTTCAATCCTGATTACTTATCCTTAGGATTGGTATTTTAATAGAAATTTAGCCCAATTAAGATGTAAAAATTACTTTCATGAAAGGAAATGAATGAGCAGATTTGTATTAACCAAAAAGAGATGAAATGGAAAAAATCATCTCTATAATCTCATAAAAAGCTAATCAACATTTTTCAGGAAAGTGGAGAGTGAAACACTTGAACATTTAGTGTGATTACCTTATTACAAGAATAGTGAAATTCCCATATAGCTTTTTTTGCATTTTTTTTTCTATACAGTAAAATCTTTCATTCCAGATTTATAAGTACTTCATAAATGTGTGATATAGAGATTGAGCAATGGAAAATTCTATAATAGATACTAAACATTTTTGCTTGAAATCTTTTTACCTTCATTTTACATGCTAGTAATTATTTCTGTTATGAGAAGGGTTATCAAAACATCATGAATATAACAATAACATAAAACATAAACCTCAGAAGGTGTGATAATGAAAATACACAAATTTTGAACAAATAAATTAAACTGAAAGAAGTGGTCACAACAAATGAAAACATTAACTACAATGATAAACTCCCAATCCAAAGAATTGCATAACCAATAGTAAAGATACAAGAACATGAAAACAAGACATAATAAGGCAGCTTGCAAGAAGTTTGAAAGCCTACATGTGGTAGTGCCTGTATCAAACATACCAAACTATTTCCACCTGTCACATTCATCCATAAATTTGTCTATTCTTCTTTTAAAGCTTCCTAATGAGTCATCACAATCAACCTAGTTGTTGAGTCTGTTCCATTCATCTACCACTCCATCTGAAAACCAATTCCTTCCCATCTCTTTTTTAAAATCTAACTTTATCAAGCTTGAACTCATTATTTCTTATCCTATCCTAATTATTGACCTTAAAAATTTTGCTTATATCACTTTTATGATAGCACTACTGATGTTATCAAAGAACTTATTATCCCACAAGACAGTTTTAATTTGTTCAATGATACTGACCTCAGAAAGATAGATAGAGATGGAATCATGCATGAAATTTCTTATGGCAATCATGATTTGAGAGGAAAGTGGTAATCAAGTATGCATTCCCACAAGTAGTTAGAGCTGATGTTATGGCTGTCCATTAGGCTCACCTTGTACTTTTCCATTATGTAATGTCTCAATAATACAACAAAAACTAAACTGATCTCACCAAATCTAACCTAACCTGACCTCTTAATATGCCAATTCCAAAGCTCTAGAGTGTTTCAACAATAATTATATGTTTGGAGAAGGTGGTGTATGTCCTTATCCTGTGGACTATCTATGCAATAATATAAACTTATAAACTTATATGGGTTTCTGGAAATGAGTGACAACCACATCAGAGTATACTGACAAAAATAATCAGGAAAAATGTCATTATAATGCCTGTGCAGCTCATCAACTCATGCAAAATTACACCTGAACATGGTAACCATCATGCACTGATACTCTAAAAAATGACAGTGTTCAGCTCATATGTCACACAGACTTTTATGATGAAATTTATAGTTTTCATACTGTAAAAGGCTGGATCAATAAACTGATGCTGATCAACAAAACAGCAGACAAACACACAGAGAGGTATCATCATGACAATAGCTAAAAAATATTAATCATATGACAATCAAAGTTAAGCAAGGAAGCAAAAAGGAAGAAAAAAGAAAAAAATCTCCCAACCAGTGAGAAAAGAATCTAAAAGCAAGCAAGAATGGAAATGAACAGAAAATACTGTCTTGCTAAGGAACAGTGTTATTACTGTTATATATTTTGTTTTCATAAATCTCAATACAAACTGCAAACTAAAATTTGCTTAAATTATAATCATGGGACATGGTTGGTTTTTAGCATGAACTATAGGAGCTAAATATTATACACTCTTTAAAATCTATTTTTGATTATAACATTTGGTGAGAGAGAGAGAGAGAGAGAGAGGGCAGGGGGGGGAAAGCACAAGGGTGAGAAGCATTTCATGTTAGGAGGGATAGCAATGGTGAAAGGTCAGCTTGCAAAATAATATATATCAGGTTTACACAGCCGAAAAAAGCCAAATTAATGTGACACTGTCATTATGGCCAAGTAGGATAATGACTGGTATATACAGATACCAGTGACCAGTTGGTCATATATGAATATCAGAAACAAACATCTATTGAGGAAGCCAAAAATATTAGAGTATAGTAAGACATCTGAGGCTCTGACAACCAATGTTATTAAGTCATCATGTCTGATGTTTTATAAGACATCATTGAAGTAGTTTTTCCATAAGCCCATTGCAAACAAGTGCTGAGGAACATAAATATTCTATAAAGATGTTGACAGGCTGGATCTGTTCAGTGTTCTACAGGGTGTTGCATCTTCAAATCTTATGGATGTGGGAATCATACAATGGCAGATTATAACCAGCTTTAACAGTTTCATCAAGTATCAATTTTGTACTGAACATGTCTATGACAAGAAAAACCATGTTGGAAACAACTTTTTGGTAAATGTCAATAAAATGATACAGAAAATTGCAAAATTATATAAAAAAGAATGTAAAGGCTATATGTAACATGAGAGAGTAAAGCCAATGAATGTGAAAACCCATTTAATGACAGAATTGGATGTACACCATATATCTCAAATGATAATCTGTTCCATCAGTGTATAAGTCAGACCATAAACAGCATTAATATGAACAAGAGTTTACATAAGAGCAAATCAAGTTCTTGCACTATCAGAACCTATGATTGGCATGGCTTGTAATTTTATTGATTGCATTTTAGACAGTGTTCAAAGACTAACACAACTCAACAGCATGATGTTACAACAATGAGTGCATCCTTTAAATCCAATGAATAAATACCATGTAATAGTGACTGAGAACTATGCCCAGATACAATGGAGAATGAGAGAGAGAGAGAGAGAGAGAGAGAGAGAGAGAGAGAGAGAGAGAGAGAGAGAGAGAGAGAGAGAGAGAGAGAGAGAGAGAGAGAGAGAGAGATTGTTAAATTACATAGTTGTGCTGAAAACATTTTGAAATTCAGAACTTTTGACACTTTCACCAGTATTCATCATGAGGTTGCACTGAGTTGCTTGCATTTCATAATATATCAATCTATATACCAGGTGAGAATTTCCTATTCAAAGATAGGTAAGATGAGACTATCCTTTGTCTTACAGTATAAATAAAGATATAGAGGAAGGGATTCATTTTCTTGTACTATTCCTTTCAGTTACTTTTTATGATGTGCAGTGAATATAGTGGCAGTATTCTTCCAACCCAGCTACAGAGTGTGCTTCCAGGTCATTACCCCCTGTCACAGGATGAGTATATAAGGAATATAATAAGTAGTGTCAACTGGTGAACTCTTCAGCAGTTTACATCCAATATTATATGTATATGGATGATGTAGTACAAAGGCAACCAATGTCAAAATATGTATCAAGAATCATTAAGATTTATTTTTGTTTTCACAAAGAAATCAAAGAAAAGAAAACCAAATCCCTTGTAATCAATGGCCAAGACCATGATCAATGCAAATACTTGATTTAAGAAGTGAAGATGAACAGTGCATCCAAACATTTTGCACAATGGAGGTTAGTTGATACACTCTGGCAAGATGGAATCATTTAAGGCACTTATGGAACACCAAGCATGGCAGTGACGTTAAATTTTAATATCTTGTGAAACTTGCTAGAAAGGTTTTGTTTGTATACAAACATCATGTTTGATGACAGTATGAAGATCTCATTGTAGCAAATTACAATTACAGCTAATCAATCACACAGAAGAGCAGAAAAGATTATAGTATGCAAGTGAAATACTTATGAGACATCTCCAAAGGTACAACTATTAAGCTGGTATAGTTGAAGTAAAAAACATAATTGAGAAGAATATTTAGATTCAATTAATCAAAATGCAAATATATTTATAATAAATGAATAAAAGAACTATATCACTTTGTATGTTATTTCTATACAGAAGCCACTGCAAAGAGTCAACTAACTGTCTTGAACAGAAATGGAAATCCACAAAACAATGTAATGAATTAAGTGCAGGAAACAGTCAGTGGTGCAACAATTTGATTATATAACTATTACAGGACAAAATCCATCATTCTTTTCATCAAAAATATACAAATAAAAAAATTGATCATACAACTATTACAGAACAATCCATCAATCTTTTCACAAAAAATATACAAATAAAAAGTCTTCAGTCTACTAACATATCAAAAAAAAAAAAAAATAAATAAATAAAATGTTAACATAACTAGAGATGGACCATTTCACTTTACTATATACTATTTTTGTAGTGAAGTGAAAATATCTAGAATTCACTTAATTAAAACAAGAAATTATAACACAAATTAAAACACATTAAAAGTAATAAATTATGTACAGCAAAGCACCTCCATTGGTACACTTAGCATCAATGATCTGGAGAGCATCAGTGATGGATACTGGAAAGGAAGCCACCAAACTTTAACTTGTAATACCCACATATTGATAATATTAATAAGCATTTCTGGCAAATATAATAAAAGAAAAGTTAATTACATCTGAAATATGCATGAGTGAAATTCTCACATTATGCACCAAATAGCTTTACAATAATAGCTCACACCTCACACCATATTAGAGATGATTTCCCACAGATGATGAATTCATGAGCAAATACCATTCTTAATGCAATTATCATCCTTGCCAATGTGAGCAGTGTGATCAAAATGCAGATGACATACACTGATGACAAATATGCTAAAATAGCAACAGGACAGGAAAAGGGTACTGTTACAAAGACTATACACATCATTATCACATCCTCAAACTTTATCACATCCTTAGTCAAGTATTTTCTTTACTGAGACGCCTCACTATTCAGGGAAATACATACAATTCTATAAGGTACTGCCTGCCTGGCAGCCAACAACTTTGTAATGTAATAATACACTGTTGGTCTCAAATGTAAGCATTGCTAAATCCAATCCTGCACAACACAGAAGCCTAACCATCTAAATGCTTATTCAAAATAAACAATACATACAATGGATTAAACTAAAACTAAAGTAATTGCTTCTCAATTTTAATTTATATTGTACTGATTGTTCTAGCATGCACTGAAATACATTATAGTACCTATGGGGTAATGCATCCCATGCCTCACAGCTGAGACCAAAGCTGTCAACCAGCACAACTATTTGAACACAAAAATGAAATATAAATAATAACTAAAAGTGTAATGGAAAAAACTATGTAATTCTTATATATAGCATCTGTTAATCAAATATTATTTAAAGTGATTTTTCAAGCTTAAGTACCTTCAAACTTCACATAATTTTGTTAACTTGCTTATGATGAACAGTTGCAGTGGAAGATCAAGTGCTCTTGAAAGGCACTGGATCATTTATAACATCCCTGATGAATGTTTTCACCTTTTAAATGAGAGGACTAGATATGGAATGTCTTCTGTGTTTGGGGGAGAATTGGCAATGAAGCTTGCCTACAGAAAGCAAAAGCAGCTTTGTGACCACCACTCCCAGCAGGAGAAATTCAGGATGTTTAGGTTATCAAAACTATTTTGTTTTTGTGTTCACATACCAAACCTTCCAAGCCACCACTAAACATCAAGCACTAGTTTGGACAATATAATTTTAGTTACTACTAATATCACATTTCAAAAGTGACTTTTAAGTTAGAAAACTCCGGAACAATATATCACATTATAAGATGACCTGTAATAAACACAAATACACATATACACGTACACACACACACACACACACACACACACACACACACACACACACACACACACACACACACACACACATTCTTTTATCTTGAAATTTTACAATATAGCATATACATATTCAAATAGTACACAAAAAAACATGCACACAATTAAGACAAAGCCCATTCCAAGCTGTCTATAATAAATTGCACGTACATAATTTCTTCTATAATACCGCACGACGCAACAAACATGTTCCCATGAGTGCTGGCCATCTACAAGTTTAACATACACCATCCCATAAGCAATGAGGCATGTGAATGCCACTTCATTCTTAGAAAAACAAACAAATACGTAAGAAAAATACACACACATAAAAAGCAACTTTAACATATGATGGTCATTACTTTGGCTGATGATATTGCCGATTTATCTACTTGAGGGAGGAAATACTGGCATACTGGTTGAAATGGCTTATTGCTGAACTAACACATGTAAGAAATTTTAGATAGGTTTGACTAAAACACACAAGGAATTTTAAACTAAGTTGCTCAAAAAGGAACTCAGCAGTGATCAATCAGCATGATCAAAAGTACAAAATTGCACAGTTGAGAGGCAGGATTAGAGAAAGACTACATGATGACAGAAAAACATCACTCATTAATATACACTAATATCAACACTGGCAAACAGAACAGATAGACAATGCTATGTCAAAATTACTGGGAAAACCTTCCACCACAATGGATAAAGTAAAGAGAAGACAAAATGCTAAGAAAAGATCTTGTGATTAATTATTTCAGAAGAGGTGAAGTTGAACAAAGATTTCAAATTCAAGTTACTTAACATGAAACTAACAAAATTAATAAAATCATAAAAAACAAAATGAAGAAGCCCTCTAATTTTGCAACTAATAATTGGTAAAATAAACTGAAGAAAACTGCTAAACCAAATGCTAGATTTAATAAGAGAAATTAAATAATTCTGAGGTAGAATCATCTACTTAAATCAATGCAAAGTTTTCTTCCATCATTTGAGCCATTAAAGCACTGGAGAGTTCTTTCAGCTATACTGGTAAGCCTACTATGGCCTAGAGCTAAGGAAAACTTTAAAGTAATATCAGTGAAAGGAACCTCCAAATGGAAACTGAAAATCCACAAAGTCCAGGAGTTTCATTATTTTGTTGACTACACAAGAAAAGCTTGACATGGAAAGGATGAAATGTGAATAAGAAAAGGTGCATAACATCTTCCTCTCCCCAACTGCCAATGCTTTGCTTTGGGAATCCCATAACTGTTTGTTTTCTCTAGTCCATTCAGGTGTACAAATGGTCATCAATTATGCCCTACACTTTCTCCAAAACAGTCAGAGGTCATAAATATATATAAAAATATCATGCTTATTTCTTTTTTTCATATCTTTGCCTGCACATTCATCTGGGCATGAGATAAACTATCTATAGTCTTGTCACAAAAACACATGCATGGGACCACATGAGTGTGACTTTATTTCTTGTAAACCTCAACTAGGTAAAAGCACACACAAAAAAGTAGGGTTGTTGTTTTTTTTACTTCAGATGACCACATATACATGAACAGAAGGAGAGCTAACCTTTCATTCCTACAGAGCTACAAGGTCATAACTCCTCACCTTATGTCCTGTACATAAAGTGGTGACCTGCTCTCATGAATTATTTAAATAGTTTTAAGACTTCATCTTTAATGGCATTTGTTCATTACAGTGTATATTGAAATACATGTACTTAAGAGTACATTCTAGGTTCATAACCAACACTTAATTTGCAACTAAAAATGGCAATTTTTCATAAACTGTTAATTTTTAAAGGTGGTAGGGAAGCTGATGGCACCAGTATGACAGCAAAGAGGTTGAATGCTGAGATGCATGTTAAAATGTGTACACCCACCAAGCCATCTTGAACACTTAAACATTTTAAATTTTCTCACTTGCAAACTATTTCTTTTTCACTTCTAAGAAAACTTACTTCCTCATTCTACTTTGCCAGCTCATGGATATGAATTATACAGGATTAGTTGAAAATCAGCATATAACTGATGCACTCAACTTTGTGTAAAGAGAAATAAGATGAATAACCATCTTGTCTCACTGTTGCTCCACCATATATTGAGCCATATATTGAGCCATATATAATATGCAAGTATTAACTATTACATATCTGTCTGCCTTCAGTATTTCTTTAAATACTCACATTTCAGTCTTGTAAAATATTTTACTTTTAAATTTATCTTATTTACTATTTATTTATGTTTTACCAGCAAAAGCAATGGATTTCTGATATTTAGAGTAATATCCGAATGCTGTATGGTATGAAAACTGTACCAATAACAGAGACAAGAGGTGGAGATGGAAGTTGCAGAATTGAAGATGCTGCAGTGTACTCTTGAGTGACAAGACGAGACAAATTAAAGAACAAACACATCAGAGGGACAACACACATATATCAGTTTGGGAACAACTAAAGAGAGGTGAGATTGAGATGGTTCAGGCATGTCAGAAGAAGGGATGAGGTGTATGTGGGAAGGGGGATGCTGGAAGTACACCTACCCAGCAGGAGGAAGAGAGAAAGACCAAAGAGGAGATTTATGGATGCAGTGAAAGAAGACATGCAAGTGGTAGGTGTGACAGAAGAAGGCACAAAAGAGCAAATGTATTGGAGAAAGATGATCTGCTGTGGCGACTCCTAATGAGAACAGCCGAAAGGAGAAGACAAAGAAGAGTAATATCCTAATTCCACATTAGCTATAGAATTTATCATTCAATATAGAGATTTATTTGCATAATAAAAACCATTCATAATGCAGAAATCCATTAAGAGAATGCTATTCATTAAAGAAGGCCTACATTGTAAGTACTGTATATACTTGTGAGTGCTCACAAGGGACTGCAAGCAGGCATAAATTTGCAAGAAACCATGAGGAAATTACTAAGCACTGCAAGCATTATGAGTTCTCACATCTTCTTTATGTCATTCTGGGAGAGTGAAGGGTGAGACAAGGGATTATAAATTCCTCACAAACAATGGCAGTCATGATGGCCAATGAAAACAACACCAAATTGTTCAGCAAAAGATTATCTCCCTATACATTTTTGCCTAGCATAATGATGGCAAGTTTAATAAGAGATACAGTGTGGATTGTGCTGGCCTCCACTGCTGATGTCCATGTTCAATTCAGTGGATGTAGATGTAGATGCGAAGCATTTCCCTTTGCAACCACAGCTCTTTTTCTGCTGTAGTCCACAACCTATAGTACAGTATTATTTCCTTGCACTGTAATCCATACTTCATTGTCATTGGAGTCAATAAAAAGGAAGAGCCCAATACCAATATTTACTCCTTTCGCTATGACAGCTGTTGTCATGTTGTCTGTGTTTTCTCTTGTTTATCTAAATTACTCTTCTTTTTCTGTTGTTGTATTTTTCCAAGATTAATGTAACTTATGTCCAATATATTTTCATTATCAAATAACAACCTACACAAAAAGATATTACATCCTTACAGAATTACAATAATTCTCTACAAATATTTTCTGGTATGAAAATGGGTATAGATTTTCCTTACATAAATACTATATATATATGAAAGGTCTGTATTTTAGTATCAAGTATATTTATTCATAGTAATGTAATTAGATGTGTATCAAACCTTTAATATAGTATTCACTCAAATATAAAGATATTGGTTTAACTATCATTCCTAACCCAAGTAATCCTCTCTTTGGCTGCCCTCTAAATTTCTTGGGCAATTAACATGAGTTTCAAGCTCCCTATCATACTTTCAACTATAGGAGGTCCTAAATCATCATGAGTTGCTCATACTAGGTTAGAAAGAATATAAGAGAAAGAAGTGGGTCTTAGGATAATGTAAAAAATAAAAAAAATAAATAAAAAAGAATTTGCAAGTGCCCTTATGAAAAAAAAAGAAAAAAAAAAAAAATAGAGATGAGTAAAAGTGCTTTTTTTGTGTGAAAAGGTAAAAAAAAAATCATGTAAAAGACATATGGAAAAGAGGAAGAAGTGAGGATGGTGAAAAAGGTAATAGCCACATTTAAAGACAAGTAGGTGAAATATGAAGAAACTGAGGAAACTGGAACATTATGGGAAGATTAAGATATACCTGCTTGACATTGTTCAAGGCTCAGATATAGGAAGACAAAATAATAGTAAGAACATGGAGGCTACCAAAGATGGATGAGTATAAAGAATTCTGTATGAGCAGAAATATGAACTAAGTGGAAGGAGACAAATTAAGAGAATTGCACCAACATGCAACGGAAAACAGGGAAGGATTCAAGAGCAGAGGAAGAAATTTTTATGAAAAATGATAAACCAAAACAAAAACAACAATAAGGAGTACTGAAATAATGGGTAATACAGAAACACTGAATGGAGACATATGAAAATTAAAAGAACATACTGTAACACAGATGGTCTCATACATGGAATTGGAACAACATATAAAGAGAGGAGCTGGATGTTTTAGGTTTCAATAGAAGTAAAATTAATGAAGATATGATTAAAGATAGAAAAAGTGTAAATATAATGATTACTGCCTTCCATCTAATTTTGATCATAACCCTCTGTAAAAGTTGAAGACAGTACTCAAAAGAAAACAACTTTTTATCTCATCAGAAAGGATCTCTTTTATCCATCCTACGATTGTGGCATCCCTGCTGAAGTGAGGTAAGCAACATCTGGGTTGAAATGAGTTGCCGTATGCATCAAATAATCCAACTCAATCTCTCTTATGAGGTAAGTGACATTTTCTGAAAGCCCAAAGGATAAGCTCATAAAGTCAGAATTTAACAAAAAATCACTTTTTTCCAGTCATAGACTGCATAATAAGATGTTCTGTGATGGAGAGAGGTAGGTGCCAATGACCTATCAGTGAGTATGATTATGGTGAGTCACCACTTACCAGCCAATGGGCTTTTGACAGTTCTGAGGCACATGCTAAATATGGTCACTTGCCTCACTTTTGCTCATGGGTGGAGTGAGGTAAGTAATGGGGGGTGGCTGGGTTGGGAGCTGGACTTTTAAATGTCGTTTTCTCAATCTTTTATCTGTGTTGCATACCTCATTACAGCATTGGGTGCCACAATTACAGAAGGGGAAAAGGAAGTAGGTGTGATTCAGTCACACCTACATCCTTTGTGCATTCAGAAATGTACTCCCTAAATCATGGGGATAAGCAGTAGCAAGAAAAGAGTAACTGGCAACTTCTACAAGTTAGAGAGCTGCCTCAGGATGGCAACAGAGATGTCAGTGATTATCTACTTACCCAAAGAAACCTTGACATGTATACAAAAAAAAACAAAAGGTTGTTTACAGTGAGAAGAGTATATGTGGAGAGACTGGACTGGCATGCAACTTTGGGTTAAGTCACCATGACATTTCTGACAACAAAGTTCCAATTCAACTTAAAAAGCCTTTCATAATCATAGGCTCTCAAATAAAACCTTAAGTGTTATGAGCTGGCAGCTGAAGATTAAACCAAGTCTGATGGTCCACAAACTTAAAGAAATAAACCTAGAACTTCTTGCTATAGTGCCCATGAGGACTGTCTCATTGTGTGAAGGAAGAGCTCAACCTTCCCCTCTTTGCTGTGTCAAAGCCACTGCTAAATCCTAAACAAATCATGACTGCATGGCTTTTGCTAAAAAAGTCCAGCATGTGGCCACCTGACAAGATCAGATCCTTTCTATGGTTTGATGAGAGCACGTTTGCTGTCACTGGTATACCAGCTTGATGTGTGAGAAAGCCATTTAACTCTGACAAGCTTGACCCACGCTATACCATAAAACTGTAACATATCCTGAAAATTTAGTGGTTTGAAGAGCTTTTTTTTACTATGGAGTTAATTAATTATATTTCCTAGAAAAAGGGCATCTATGTATAGGGTAAGTGTGAACTTACTTTTTTTGTTTAATGTGACCTTGACACAACCTGAATACTGGTCTTCTCAACTGAATTGTGCCTACTTCCATGCCCCTTACTGTAAATCACTTGATGTTCATCAGGACAACATGCCACATTACCATCCTGAGCACAATTTGACCGGTTTTAGTAGACCATACTATGCTTGATCAAAAGAGTAGCATTATCAGGAAAAAACAACACTATTTCAGCATGTCAGTCTGTATATTGATAGTTACATAAAAAGAATGTTTTATGTGAGATTCATAATGATCTGGTAATGATTCTTGATCTATCCACAGCTTAAGAAAATACTGATTATGAAATTTTGACTGAAGAATTTATTTGCAGTGGTATGCATGACTCTACATTTCTTTATGCTGTACTTGTGAAAATCTATATTGGCAAGTTGCTCTTGTTAAACACATTTCTGAATCTCCTGCCTTGAGTTGTGTCTTAGATCTCAGAATAAGGCAATGTCTCATTCCTTGTTTATAAGTGATGTTAGCCTTGCTTCTGGCTGTGCAGAGAGTGGAGTGCCACTTTTATGTTGGTGACTGTTAGATATATTTGTCCACTACAAATACCAGCCAATCTAAATAAAGTTCTTACACTTTTGTATGATACAAGATCTAATATGTCCACAAAAGGTGAAGCATATCCAGTATATGGAATGATTTTTTGTTACTTGGAAAGTTTCAAGTGAATTAATAATATGAGATGCAATATCGTACCAATATTTCAGGGTAGAAAAAGGAGACCAGTATGATTGATCATCATGATGTGTAAAATATATGAAAAATACTATGAAGAGAGAGATGTACTTGAAGAAAAAAAAAAAAAAAAAAAAAAAAAAAACATGTAATATCAGATGAACAATTCAGATTCAGGAAATGGTAGTCATGTAATGTAATATAATTGAATTTTATACACAGAAAGAAAAGGATAGATAGATTAGGTATACTTAGATATGATGAAACCAATAGATAAGATTCCACACAAGAGTTCATTATGGAGTATAGGAAAGTAGGACTCATGAAATGGATGGATGACTTCCTGTACTAATCATGTTAATACACATAAATTATGTGATAGATGTACTTAACACATGTACATGATGAGAGGAGTGAAATATCTTCATCTGTGAAACAATGAGAAGGATCCTACACAAGATCTATAAAAGGGTTTGGAAATGGGAACTGAAGGAGGATGAGGAGAAAAGAAAGTGTTGGAATTATATAGAAACAAGAAGAGGCCAACATGAAAATACAAAATAAGAAAGAATGCCAGTGAAGGAAGAAATTTATGAGTGGTAATGCAAGAAATTATGTTTATAAATAGGTAAAATATGTGTATCATTTATGGGTGATGAGGAAAACAATAACACTGATAAGGCAAATATTGGTATATAAATCAGTCACATGATGCTTTCAAAGAGAAAGAAACATAAAATATTTTGAAAGAACAAAAAGAATGACAGCAAAAATTATCTCATGTATAATTATGAAGTAAATAAAAAATGAATCTATTAACAATGCAATATATATATATATATATATATATATATATATATATATATATATATATATATATATATATATATATATATATATATATATATATATATATATATATATATATATATATATATATATATAATAGATGTGAGCAGAGAAAGCATACAAAGTTCTTTATTTTCTTCACTTTATTACTTGCAATGTTTCACTTCACAGAAAGCATCTTCAGGCTAAAATATATGTTTATATTCAATTAAATATATAAAAAAAGATATAATTTAAAAAATGTGTGAAAAAATAACACAAAGGGCATAATAAAAAAAAAAAAAAAAATGACATATATATGATGGTCACATTGTTAACTAAAAATAATAAAAAGCAGCATAGATAATGCCCCTTATGTGTTATTATCTTTTACTCTTATTTTTTCAAAATTATATCTTTTTATATTGCATTAAATATAATCATATTTTAACCTGAAGATGCTTTCTGTGAAGGTGAAACAATGCAAGTAATAAAATGAAGAAAAGAAAGAACTCTGGATGCTTTCCCTGCTCACTTACATTGTCTTGGAAATTCATCATCTCTCTCTCTCTCTCTCTCTCTCTCTCTCTCTCTCTCTCTCTCTCTATATATATATATGTGTGTGTGTGTATATATATATATATATATATATATATATATATATATATATATATATATATATATATATATATATATATATATATATATATATATATAATTATATATATATATATAAACAGTGGAATCTCAGTTACCGAATGTCTCCCTTTCCAAACAACTTGGTTTTTTAACAAAAATTTTAACTTGTAATTGCTTCTGTTGCTGTACCATAATTTGGTTTTGGAACATACCTGATTTCAAATACTACAAGACGTAGAAAAAATACCATTTATTACTAACATGTAGTTTCTATAAACATTTCCTTCATCTTTATATATTCAGAGGAGAACCACAGAGGGTAAGACAATAATTCAATTTTTGAAGTTAAATGTGATCCCATTGAGGAAATTGAAAAACCTTGATGTAAACAAACAAGGTTCAGTGCTCAGGAGTAATACCAAATCTTCTGTGGCTCTCTCTATGACCCATAATGCCATCATTACTGCACAACTGCACTTTCCCAGTAGCAAGATGTGTTATGATCACCTTAATTTGGAAGTAAATGGGTTGCTCCTCTGTTTCACTCTGTGTAAGGCTTCCCTCACTTGATCGGTGAGAAAGATAATGCCTGCATGGTCTAAACAATATCTTTTGACGAGTTCTGTGTCACTAAGTTCATTCAATACATCCTCTCTGGATAAAAAAAAATTCTAGGCTGGAGATGTTGTGGAGAGGCCATCTTAGCAGTGAAAGCGTCGGTCATTACCTGCTAAAATATGTTGGATGGGTGTCTGAGAACAGATTAATCTATTTTACTACAATTCCTATTGGGAAAATCGCTTAATTTTTCAACGTTTCAGGTTTTGAACCGAATTCAGGAATTAAGTTCGAAAACTGAGGTTACACTGTGTATATATATATATATATATATATATATATATATATATATATATATATATATATATATATATATATATATATAGATGGGTTGATAGGGGAAACCTGATCTTTCACATAAAACAAAGGCTAAGATATTTAATTAAGGAAACAAAAAGAAACTGTGGAAGATAAGATACATGAGTGATGTAAAAAATGCTATTCCACTTAGAGATATACAAAATTTCATTGGAAGAAAAAAGTGATAGCAGCAAAGTGTTCACACACAATATAAAAGAACTGGATCAGTGTAAATGTAAAGCACGCACACACACTCGGCTCACAAGAAGGCCCAGGCTCGAATCTTGGGGGCGGCGAGGCAAATGGGTGAGCCTCTTAATGTGTAGCCCCTCTTCACCTAGCAGCAAGTAGGTATGGGATGTAACCCTAGGGGTTGTGACCTTCCTGTCCCGGTGTGTGGTGTGTCAGCAGTCTCAATCCTACCAAAAGATTGGCCACTATGAACTCTGAGCTCTTTCCATAGGGGAACGGCTGGCAGGGTGACCAGCAGACACACACACACACACAACTGTAAGAGAGGGAGGGACCTAGACAGTGGCATACACTAATGTGGATGGCTTAGTTTCAGTGATGGATGAAGTGAATGAATTTATAAAAGCAAATGAACCAGACATCATGGCAATGGTAGAAACTAAACTAAGAGATTCAGAGACACCGACTTTAGAAGGGGAAAGTACAATATGTGGATAAGAAATAGATTTGGAAAAGGGAGGTGGAGTGATGATGCTTGTTAAAAAGGGTATCAGGGTGGAGAGTGTGGAAAAGGCAGAAGGCTTGGTGGAAGGCCTAAACTTACAACTAATAAATGGAAGAAGAGGAAGACTATATGTCACAGTGGTGTATGTCCCACCAAAAACAAAGACAAGAGCATGAACAGTTGCTGAGTGAGACAAAAGAATGGCTTGTAAATAAAATTAAAGAAAACAACAAATTTGTTATAATGGGAGATTTTAATTGTAAAGAGATAAATTGGGAGGGGTGGAACACAAGAGGAGGAGAAGACTCATGGAGAGATAAGGTTCTGAAACTGGCAATGAACAATATTATGACACAGTGGGTTGAGGAAAACACTAGATACAGAGGAGGAGAGGAGCCATCAAGACCTGATTTGGTATTATCAAAAGAAGCAGATATTATAGAAGACATGAATTATAACTGTCCACTAGGAAAAAGCGACCATGTCATGATAAGGTTTCGTATTAAAGAAAAAAAAGAGAGGAAAGTCAATGTGAAGATTAAAAAAGTGAAAGATTTAATTATGGTAAGTCAAATTTTGAACAAATGAGGAGATACTTTGGTGAAACGGACTGGAGTCACTTATCACAGCAAGTAATGTGGAAAAGTGGGAAACTTTCATCAATATTTATGAAGAGGGAGTGAAAAGATATGTACCGAAAGTAGAGATAATGAACGTGAGTTTTCAATCAGTATTCACAAAAGTATAATAGAAGATATGAAATAGCTAGGGAGAAGAGGGAAATGGCATGGAATAGATGGCGGAGGAAAAATACGCAGGAGCTCTGGCAAAACTACACAACTACAAGAAATGAATATGTAAGGATTATTAGAAAAGAAAGGAAAAATTATGAGAAAGATATTATGGACAAATGCAAAGAGGAACCAAAACTATTCTTCAGATATGTGAACAGCAAAATGAAAAATAGAGAAGGAATAAGCAGATTGATGGTGAATGGTCAAATGTGTGAGGATCTGGCTGAATTGGCAGAGATAATGAACGCAAGTTTTCAATCAGTATTCACAAAAGAGAGAACATTTGTGTGGCAGAGTGAGATGAGTGAGGAAATGGGTCTGGGGGAAATCCAAGTGACTGAAGAGGATGTCCAGAAACAGATGGAGGGACTAGATGTTAGGAAGGCCCCTGGACCTGATGGAGTGTCAGGATGGATACTAAAAGAGTGCAATCAGCAGCTGACATGGGTAATGCATAATATTATTGAGAGCTCCCTAATTGAAAGTAGAGTCCCAATTGAATGGAAGAGAGCCAACATAGTGCCAATCTACAAAGGTGGTAGTAAAGAGGAGCCCTTAAACTATAGACCTGTGTCTCTAACAAGTGTGGTGTGCAAAATGTGTCAAAGATTGGTGAAGGATAAATGGATGCAGTACCTAGAAGAAAATGAAGTGATAATAAAGCAACAATTTGGATTTAGGAGAGGGAGATCATGTGTTACAAACTTTACTGAGTTTTTATTCTAGAGTGGTGGATATAATGCAAGAAAGAGATGGATGGGCTGATTGTGTTTATTCAGACCTGAAGAAGGCCTTTGATAAAGTGCCACACGGGAAATTGTTGTGGAAGTTGAAGCATAATGGTGGGCTACGGGGGGGGCTGCTGAGATGGATGGAAAATTTCTTGACAAACAGAGAAATGAGAACAGTAGTAAAAGATAAAAAATCATCATGGAGGGAAGTCATAAGTGGAGTACCCCAAGGCTCAGTACTTGCACCAATCATGTTTGCAGTCTATATAAATGATATGACGGAGAGTGTGAACAGCTACATGAGCCTTTTTGCAGATGATGCAAAGTTGCTGAAGAAAGTTGAGAGTGCAGAGGACTGTGGAACATTACAAGAAGACCTGAACAAGATATCAGAGTGGAGTTATAGATGGGAAATAGAATTTAATTTAAAGAAGTGTAAAGTGATAGAATTTGGAAAAAGTATAAGAAGAGTGAAAGGAAATTATGTATTTACCTAGTTGTGCTTTATGGGAAAAGAGCTATGCTCATGCTGTCCCATCTCTATATCTTTTAATATCCAACTTAGCCTTGAATCCATGTATACTTTCTGCATTTACTATCTCCTCATCCAGACTGTTCCATACATCAATACTTCTATATGGTAAACTATACTTTTTGACATCTCTTCTACAAACACTTCTTTTCAGCCTCTTTCCATGTCCTCTAGTGTTTCGTGTATCCCAGACCGTTAAGTTGCTCCAGTCTACCTCCTCTACTCCCTCATATGCTTTATATATCGCAATCAAATCTCCCCTTTCTCTCCTCTTTTCCAAAGTTGGTAGATGTATCCTTGCCAGTCTCTCTTCATATGACAAGTCCCTGATACTTGGTACCAACTTCATAGCTGCTCTCTGAACTCTCTCCAACTTATATCCTTTTTCTTGTATGGCGACCACACTACTGCTGCATATTCTAGTCTAGGTCTTATCAGCAACACGATCATCTTCCTGACCATCTCTTCATCCATATATGCAAAGGCCTGCCTTATTCTTCTCTACAAGTTATAGGTTTCTCCTGTAATTTTGCTAATGTGTTTCTCCAGGTTCAGTATTGATGTATGGAACAGTCTGGATGAGGAGATAGTAAATGCAGAAAGTATACATGGATTCAAGGCTAAGTTGGATATTAAAAGATATGGAGACGGGACAGCACAAGCATACCTCTTTTCCCATAAAGCACAACTAAGTAAATACAACTAGGTAAATACACACAGATTATGGGGAGTTTTCTAAGTTACAAAATTAATGAAAAAAAATTTTTCAGGAAGAAAGATGAAATACAACAAATAAAAATACTTCATCGAAGTGGAAAAATGTCTAGAGAATTACCCTAAAAGTCGCTCCTACTTCTAATTTTGTTCAAAGCATCTTATCCAGCCAAATTGTTTTAATATCAAACAAATATGTTTACATAATTTCAAGACTATCAAACAACTTGTAAATGTTGATTGTTGCAAAGATTTCAAACAGATGTAAACAAAAGTTGGGTAAATAAGGATAAGAGTGGAATACAGGTTCAATGTTTGAAAATAGGAAGGGGTAAGTAAAGGAAATATCATAAAAGGAAAGAAAGAAGAATATCAATAACAAAAGAGTACATATGTTCAGAAATGTATAGAAAGCATCATTTTATCCTATGAATGATGCCTATGATACAATAGTCTACAATATTCAGCTAGGATTTCATCACCTTACATGAAAATACACATATGGGAGTCATAGAGAATATGAAGACCATTTAATATACTAGGTTCAACTTTAAAGCAATTATTGTATCTGAATAAAACGGATGAGCATAGAAAGAGTGAAAAAATGCGGAAAAAGAAGACCTTCTGATAAGGGATGATATTTGTGTGTTATTTTCTCTTTATTTCAGTTTCCCTACATGGTATTAGGAAAGACTTCTTTCCTAATGTTCAGTAGTTTCATCCCCAAAGTATCACATAGCTCATTTCCTTCCAGTATGCCAATAAGCAAGTAATTCTTAGTATCAAATATGGCAGCTACACGGTGGGTTCATATTGGGCAGTAGAGGCGACTACGCGTGATACACAAGCAGATGCACCCTGGGAGGAGTTTTCATCATGAATTGTATGAGCTAAATTCTCTGATAACAGCATTAATTTATCTACTTAAGAAATTACATACAATATGAAAGGAAGCTTTCTGAAACTATTCTTGGTACTGAGAATACTGTATCACTTAAAAGGATAATATTTACATATCACTGCTTTATTTCTACTGAGGGAAACCACTGATTTGATACAACTCAAGCTTAACCTCCTCTACACTGAATGCACCTGCTTTAGATTTTCCGAAACTCACCTTAATCTTGGGGACAGGCACTCGAAAACTTTGTATCTTTTACGTCTACTAAGACTTAGATTTTCCAAGCTGCCATCTGACCTGTGGAAAACATCTGCTCATTGGCAGAATAGTTAGAACAGTACCACAGTTAACTTTTCAAGATTATCAGTCTCCAGTAAATAATGAGGAAATTATCAAAACTAGCCACTGAAGTTAAAAAAAATTATGTAACTAAAACACTTTGATATATTTAATAATTTGATGAAAAGTATAATTATGTTCCTTACAAGGACTTAATATCCAATGATGTATTTAAAAGAAAACAATATTCTATATGTACTACAAATAAAAGTGTTGAAAGCTTATTATTTGAAAAAGTGCCTTTAATGACTGATACCATTAAGGTCACTATAATACGAAAAATAGTCACTTCAGTGCCTAATACAGTAAGGTTTTGCGTTCTTTAGCTCGTCCAATGCTAACATCGTACATTTACAAAACCTATGTTTTGCATGCCAAGCATCTGCACTCATATGACATCTCTTCTCCCAGTTTCAATGAAGTGTATGGTAGGAAACTTGGATCCTTACGACAATGCCACATAAATTCTGACCTTTACTCATTGGTTTGAAGTAATAAGGACAGATATGACAGCTGACATTGCCTCACATTTGACTGTACTTTTACCAGTTTATCACAATGCTTTTTCACACAAAAGGCATTTCCATGTCTCTATTCACGTCTCTTTCTCTTTAGAGAGAGAGAGAGAGAGAGAGAGAGAGAGAGAGAGAGAGAGAGAGAGAGAGAGAGAGAGAGAGAGAGAGAGAGAGAGAGAGAGAGAGAGAGAGAGAGAGAGAGAGAGAGAGAGAATCAGTTGGTGATAATATGGCTGTGTTTGCCCTGTGCAAGTAGAAGAAATGCCATCCAACTAACTTGCAGGTTTCTGTCAGGTAAATTCTTGATTTCACTTAGTATTAGGGTGGGATTTTGTCAAGAGATTAGAAAAAAATCAAATAAAAAAAAAGTATGGATCATGCATGTTACATACTGTGTATGTTAATGCTGTAAGAGTTACAAATCATTCCCATAACTGCTTTGGTATATTCTTTCTTAAGAGCTATTAACAGCCTTTTATAACCTATTCAATTAATCTTATTTCCTCAAGTCATATCCCACAATTAAATTCGAAGTTACTGATGTAGTAGTGATTTGGTTCTCTGAATACATTGTTGAATTCTTTCATTTATTGATGAACCTAATTGTGGGATCTCAGCAATCTGTATATTTATAATATTCATACTGCTCTCTTGAAATGGTTTCTGGGCACTTCTAGAGCTTGTAGGTTAGAAGCATACACAGGACATTCCTATTTGCCCAGAGTCAGAGTGGGCCATGAATGAAGGTATCAGTGATATACAATGGTGCTGAACTAATTTTTCATCCTGTAAGAGTCCACAGCAGGGCAAGGCCTCTTCACATGGCTAGAACACACTGAGCTATATACCAAGCCACAATACTAGCAATATGGTTATGAAATGCATAATTTGTTCACATGAATGAACAGCAGACACTCATGAAGAAAAAATCACAACAAACATTTGGATAAGTCAATGATACCAAAACCATATTCCCATCATTTCCATCAATAAAGGGAGCACTGTGTGAATGAAATTGTTTAATTTGTACCTAATAACTCACAGAATCACCAGCAATGGGCATATTAGCTTCTGATAAGACATATATGTGTGTGTGTATGTGTGTGTGTGTGTGTGTGTGTGTGTGTGTGTGTGTGTGTGTGTGTGTATTTACCTGGTTACATTTACCAAGCTGTATTGTACAGGGCATGAGACAAAGCTCATTTTGTCCTGTCCCCATAACCCTATTTATCCAGTTTCTTTTTAAACATGTGTACACTATTTGCCACAACCATTTCTTCCTTCAAATCATTCCAGTTTCCAATAGTCTGATACAGGAAACCATATTTCTTGAAGTCTCTCAAACATCCACTCTTCTTTAATTTCTTCTCATGCCCCTTTGTCCATCTCTCTCTCCATCTCTATCTTGTAGCAAGTAATTTCTGTCTATTCTTTTTATATTGTTTACTAATTTGTACATTGTTATCAGGTCTCCTCTTCCTCTTCACTCTTGTAGTTTTGGTAATCCCAACTCTTCAAGTCTTTCTTGATAGTTTAAGTCTTTCAATTCTGGTACCATCTTTGTCACTATTCTCTGTATTCTTCCCAGTTTCTGCATATCGTTTTTTTTCTATGTGGAACCCAAAATACTGCTTCAAATTCTAATTTGGGTTGTATCAAGCTTGTTATGATTTTCTTGATAATTTATTTATCTAAATAGTTAAATGCCACCTTAATGTTTGTTGACAAGCTGTATGTAGAGCTGAATATTTTGTTTATGTCCCTTTCAGGTGATAGTGTGTCCTGGATCATTACTCAAAAATATTTTTCTTCATTGCTTTTTGTTATTATTTCTCCTCTCATTTTGTGATTCCATGAAGGTCTCTTTTTACTTTATCCTATTTCCAACATGCGGCATTTTCTGGCATTAAATTCTAGTTCCATCTTTGGCTCCATGCATGTATCTTGTCAACATCCTTTTGTAACTCCTTGCAGTCATTTTCATCCTTTATTATTTTCATTATTTTTGCATCATCAGCAAAATGGCTTATATAACTATTTAGATCCTCTGTCATATCATTTACATATATCTGAAACATAAAAGGTGCCAACACAGATCCTTGCAGTACCCCACTTGTCACTTTGTGACAACTTGAATTAGTGTCTCTGATTAATGTTCTCATTTCCCTCCCTTGTAAATAATAATCCATCCATCTCAATACTGCTCCCTTTAGTCCTCCTTCATTCTCTAACTTCCACGTAAGGCTTTCATGGAAAACTTTATCAAATGCTTTTTTGAGATCCAGGTATACTGCATTATCTCATCCATCCCTCTCTTGCACTCATATAAAAACTCAGTAGATTTGTGACACAGGATCTCCCTTTCCTGAATCCAAATTGCTTTTCTGTAATTATTTTCTCATCTAAATATTGCACCCATCTATCTTTAATTACTATTTCACAAAACTTGCCTACAATACTTGTTAGTGACACTAGTCTACAATTTAATGTTTCCATTTTAATTACCCCCTTGTATACTGGCACTATGCTGGCCCTTTTCCATTCCCTTGCTACTTTTCTTCTCTCAACAAGTTGTTAATTATATCTCATATGAGTTCCTCTATTTGTTCTCTGCATTCTTTTAATATCCATCCTGATCTGATCCCATATCTTTTCTAACATCCAGTTCTTCAAATAGTCCCTTGATTTCTTGTCTCTTTACTTGTATCTCCTGTATTCCCTCATTGTGATACTACTTTCAGTGCCACAAAATCGGTTGCCTTTGTAAACAGATTGAAAATTCTCATTCATTAGTTCACTAATCTCTTCAGTAGTTTCATAAATTATTTCTTCTCTTTTTAACTTGTTTATGTCATCCCTGTGTTTCATTTTTCCATTTACATATCTGTAGAAGAGTTTGGGGTCTCCCTTGCATTTGTTTTACTATGTCACTCTCAAAATTTCTTTCTTCTCTTCTTATTCATTCCTTGGCTTTCTGTATTCTTTCCTGGTATTTCTGTTCAGATTTTTCATAATTTTCCTCCATGCCCTGTCCTTTTTCTTCTTTGTTTTTACACACTTGGCATTATACCATTCATGCTTCCCAATTTTCACTTTATAACTTGGCACAAACTGTTGCACCTCCATTCTATACTTCCTCAAAAATATCTTACATTTTTCTTGCACTACTTTGCCTTTAAATAGCTCTTTCCAGTTAATTTTTCCATACAATTTATTAAGATCTGTAAAGCTTGCCTTAGCTTATTTCTGTCCCCCATTTCTAAATTGTTCATTCCTGTGCATAAATGTTTCCTTCTGTAGTACTATTTCTATTGTCACGTGAGCATTTCTTCCCAGTGGACTCAGACAAAGTATACTTGGTCTACTTTCTGGGGGTTTTCATAAATTTTAATTGTGATGGTTCTTCTCCTCTCCACTGTCTCATTGTATTCACCATCATGGTTTTGCATAAAATTTTCACTCCATGACGCAACATTTTCTTTCATTTCCATCTCCTCCCAGTTAATTCTTTTAGTGATAAAGTCTCCTACTAAAAGCACTTTGATACTTTTCCTTATCATTTTCTCTTTGCTATTTCTTGTTTCTAGCTGAATAGTTTTATATCTATTAGTCTCCCATGCATTACTTTTCGGTGGTATGTATGTCACAATAACTTTCCTTTTTTCACTTCTTTTGATTTTAGAGTGTGTGTGTGTGTGTGTGTGTGTGTGTGTGTGTGTGCACGCGCGCACACATTTGTCTACCCAATGGTAGTTGCTTTTGTCACAGGCATATGACAGGATTTGAGCTAAGCTCATGTTGTCTCATGTTTTTTTTTTTTTTTTTCTCTAGCTTAAACTTGAAATCATGGATGTTCCTTGCTCTCACCACTTTCTTCTCCATTTAATTCCAGCTACCAATATTTTGGAAAAGAAAAGATTATGAATAAATAAATATAATAATGAATAAATGAAAAATAACATTACTTAACTACCTACCTCTTAAAATTCATATTCATATCTCTTGGTGTTTCCATCATCCCTTACCAAAAGATCTATTTTTTTTCCAGTAACCTTAATACATTTTTCCTTTAATGTTACAACAATCAGTTTTGCTAGTCCTGCTTTATACCTGCTACTTTAAACTATTCTTTTCTTGTAAAGTAAACAAACAACTGGCATGTATTTATTTACTTGTATTTACCTAAGTACATTTTTACAGGACTGAGTCAAGCTCATAATATCCCTGTAGTTCATCTAATTAGAGTATATGAGTACTCTTTATTTGATGAAAGCTTGTGCTGTTCTGTAACTGTACCTGTTTTTGTCAAACTTAAGATCATGGAGGTTCCTTGCTTATATAACCTCTATATTGAACTATTTTTAAATATCAATATTTTGTACTTGAGAACCTAAATGTCTTAATATTTTTGTATGCCTAATCTCTTACTGCTTATACTCATAAACTCTTTTTCTTTCATCAATAAACATATTCTTTGTCCACATTTTTAATCTGCTACTGCTTTAAACATCACATCAAATCCACCTTTCTTTTCTTTCTTCTTTCTTCTTTGTCATTCAATATCTCATATGTGAACTGTTTTGAACTTGGCACCAACCTAGTTAAAACTCTCTATGTCACTCTGGTTTTTGTGCACATGTGCAAAACTGTAACAAATCAGGACATTCAAAACAATGTGAAGCCCATGAGAAATTGGCACTAGTCAAGAATGGGGACATTTTAGACTAAAATTGTATCAAATGAATTGCAAAACTCCGTCTGATTCTGCTTTTTTTTTCCATTTTCTCATGACAAACTATTCCAAGAGAGGAATATTGACATCTCCAGAACTAAACTAATTAACCCAACAGAATTCTTTTTCATACCTTCTTTTGAGGAACAACAATTAAGCAAGAATCTTTTATTTTCTTAGTGTTTGTAATTATTAGCCAGACTTTAAACACTTTAAACACTTTAAACACTTTATTATGTTTGTCTGTAATATATATATAAGCTTAAGGTACAATTAATTGAAAGACAAACAGCCCCTTATGAAGCACAAGCTTTTTGGGCACACTTAATATCTACTTAATACTGAAATGTAAAACAACACTAAACTAAAAATCTAATTGAAGAAAATGTAAAAAAAAAAAAAAATAATAGCAATAACAAAAGATTTAGGGATAAATGGCTTTGCAAGAACAGGAAGGAAGGGAGAAAAATCATAATTATACATGAGAAATAGAGAAAATTGAAGTGGAATCTGATTATAAACAAGCAAATATTAGTTTTGAGAATAATTAAACAAACAGAAATAAATATGTATATATACTAGAGGTTATAAACTATTTTAGTTACAGAGGATATGAACTATTTGGTTACAATACCAAGAAACAAAATAATTGATATTGATAAAAATTGATTGAAGTACAAGATGTGTCAGTATTGAGACAATAAATATTCTTTTAGTTTTCTCTTAAAGATATTTACGCTTAATGAATTTTTTATGTGTGACAAGGTGCTATTCCATATTTTGGGACCTTTATACATTAGAGAGTGTTGGTAGAGAGTTAAGGTATGATGGGGAATCTGCAGAGAATGCCTGTAGCGTGTGGAGTGGTTATGAGTTAGGGTCAGGGTATTGTTGTTGTTGGAATTTATCAATTTGACATGACTTCAGTCATGTCACTGCCTATTATTACATTACTACTTAAAAAGTATAGACAAATCCTAATCAATCTAATAATATAAGATTGCAAGAACTTATGAACTACTTAGCAGAAGCAACAGAACCTCATATACCTAATCAAATCTTAGGTTCTAAATCAATGCAACTAGGTTACCTACAAAATATGTAAAATTAGAAAAATTAGTATAAATAATGAAATCATGATTGTATTGCACGATAATTCATACATGTTTCTATTTATGGCCTTCTCCCAAACAAGTATGGTGGCGCACATCTGCACACACACATTCAAGCACATGCATGCACGCACACACACACACACACACACACACACACACACACACAGACATGCACACAAAAAAAAAAAAAAATGAATGCATGAACACACTCAAAGTTTTAGTTTGAATTAAATTTAAAGCTAAAGATAATTAAAAGCTAAATTTACATGGCAAGCCTTCTGATAAATATAAAATTTAATGGAATGGTGCACAAAATTCAGTTTTACATAAGCCATGATCAAGAATATGCACTATCCTTTACTCTTATGTACATGTCAGGTTTACAAATGCAAAAAACAGCACAGTCCATCAATACCCTATGCTAATGGACTGTACTGCAGAAGTGAATTAATTAATGTCAAGATGATGCCTTAGGTATGGTCTTCAATGCGGCCTTTGGTGAGGTCAAGACTCATGGGTATAGCCACCCTAGCATCCTTTGCCAAAGATTCCACACAACACAATGCACAGCACCACACTTCTACAGTAAAAATAATAGGTCTTCAGTTTTTATGGCACATAAAAAAAAAAAATAAATAAATAAATAAAATAAGTAAATAAAAAGTTAAACTGCATACTTTTCAAAGTTATCTATCAGAAATGCCCTGCATTATACACTAAAGGCTCTACGACCATGACCATTTAGATATCATCAGAGTCGTATCTTAAATTTTATATATATATATATATATATATATATATATATATATATATATATATATATATATATATATATATATATATATATATATATATATATGACTTACAACAATAAAAGATTTATTGTGTTCTATATTTTCCCTGTGGCTTTTCTGTTTAGTGTAGTGGGGAGCATGGATCTTAAAAAAGCTATCATAAAAATGTATTTTGTGAAAGGAGACTTGGATAGAAATTGGAGACTTGAGCATATGCTGTACAATGAATGGACTTATGAAGAATATAAACAAAAAACAATCAATTAGTATGATTTGATTCACTGTATAGAATAAAAAAAAAAATTGTAGGAATTAAGGATTTCAATACAAAATCCTAACAATATCAAATGAAAAAGTGCATTGTCCATGAGGGACCTTCATCATTAGCCCATAAAATGTCTAGGAACACATCCTACTGGCTGATGTATAATACTACACCATGAAGTTTGCAAGGCAATGATGGAATTACCATTCATAATTCAATTCAACTATCAGTAGTAAGTGAAGCTGGTGAGAGGATCACTTACAGGGGAAATGCCAAGACTTGCTAAAATTAATGTTAATTCAACAAGGAAAAATATCTGCAAAGGAGAAAAGATGTGAACTGAATGGAAATACCCCATGCAACAATATAAAATGGCAAAGTCCTGCATGTGCAGCATCAAATCCAAATAACGAAAAACATTTATGGTATTTAAGGATACATAATGTTAAATAAGTTTTTTATAAATAATGTACAAAATTAATATAATTTCAAGTAATGGTAGTAATAGTAGTGATCATAGTAAGAGTAGTAGTAGTAGTAGTAGTAGTAGTGTAGTAGTAGTAGTAGTAGTAGTAGTAGTAGTAGTAGTAGTAGTAGTAGTAGTAGTAGTAGTAGTTGTTGTTGTTGTTGTTGTTGTTGTTGTTGTTGTAATAGTAGTAATAGTAGTATTAGCATTAATAGTAGTAGTAATAGAAATAGTAGTAGTAGCAGCAGCAGCAGCAGCAGCAGTGATGGTAGTAGTAGTAGTAGTAGTAGTAGTATGATGCAAAGTACAGGATACTAAGACAATATCATAGTTTCAGCCAAATGGTTAATGACACAACTGGATAGAAACAGGGTATTAAAACATGGACTAGAAATTTTAAAAATATACCAAAAGGCTGCTACGTTTGCAATAAGGGAGGGGCAGCCTATCGTGGCGAAGATCCCTACAAGAAACTCTAGCACGGGGGGCAGAATTTTGGGAGCCCATCTGAAAATGAGAAGTTGGAACAAAAGCAATCTGTTGACTCCCCCCAAAAAAGATTCCCACTGGTGATCATTTTCTAGTTTTTTTTATATATATATTTTTCCATTTCTTATAAAAGGCTCAATGTAGAAGTTTTAACTGTATATACATAGTATGATGATATTACTTACTCTAGAAAATGTCAACATGTCATGGAAATTGTCCGTGACTAATCTGCTGAAAATTCATGCTTAAGTAAATATGTTTAAATCTGTGTATTGAGTGGGTATGTGTTATATATATATATATATATATATATATATATATATATATATATATATATATATATATATATATATATATATATATATATATATATATATATACACACACACACACACACACATACACACACACACACACACACAAATGTTTTCCCTCTCCGCCAAAAACAAGAATCAGTGGGAGGAGGTTGGTAGTGACAAAATCAAAAGCTACAGATGGTCTTTTCACTGCAATCTAACTAAATGGAGTTGAATTAAAATAAAAAGACACAGGCCTCTGCACACCAACCATATTTGATTAAGAGGGAATCAAGTGAAAACATGATAAATTATTTTGGTTAAAGCTATACTGTATGTTTGCATATATATATATATATATATATATATATATATATATATATATATATATATATATATATATATATATATATATATATATATATATATATATATATATATATATATATATATATATATACGAGTATACCAACAGTTGGCTCAAAGTTTAATTAAAATGCAATATGTAACAGGATAATAAAAACTGGATAATGTCAAAGCATGCATAGCTTCCTGTTGGAACTCTCCCTTGCAAAAAATATTTTAGAATTCTAAAAATGGGTAACTATATAAAAGTTTCTGAAGTTCTAAAGTAAACAGAAAAGACTGTGAGGATGAGATAAATGCATTTTACAAACCAAATAATACAAGAGCACAATAAAATATGCTTTTGAAAATCAGCAGTGTTCAAAATACTCTAAGAAAATGCTATGATGTGGTAAAAGCACATAACAAAATTAATTATCCTATCAACAAAAATCATGTAAGCATAAAAAATAGACAATACAGTCTATGGTGGAGGCACACAGCTCTACGTTCATGGGGAAATAGCAAAGGCAAGTGGATGTGAATATCAGCACTCATCTTCCACTAGAGGCCAAAGGCAGAATAGACATACACCCAGCCGCCAATGAAAGTGGCGCGCATTATAAACAAACCCGTATCTCATAGCGCGGGAAGAACTGTAGCTCATTTGAAAAGAATGTGGCTAATATCTAGAAGTGGCAACATAGGCCGGCTCTTTAAACATCTATCAACCGTCACACTTCAAAAAATTATCACTCAGTTGTCACTTGCTCACGTAAGGAAGTACACTTGCTTACCCCGCTCCCCCGCACAGTGTGTCAGTTTTCTTCGTTCTCTTTCATATTGGTGTGGAAACTTAAGTGTCAATGGCACGTAAACATCAAATATCCCCAGTCAATATAGCCCTTATTGACTCACTCCGGAAGGGTGGTTTTGGCTCTAAGCATATTTCAAAGGAGACAGGACTCCCACTAAGAACAGTACAACGCTGGTTGAAGCGATGCAGAGACAATACCGGAAAATTAGCACCAGTGAAGAAAACTGCCCCTGGACGCAGCCGTATTTTATCAAAGAGGACACTGACACTGATTAAGCGTCACCTAAGTGTCTCGCCATTCCTCACAGGAAGAGAAATTAAACAAAATTACCCTGATCTGCTGACACATGTCTCCATAAGGACAATACAGCGGCGGACACTGGAGGACCTCGACATGAAAAGTTACCGTGCTGCAAAGAAACCACTGCTTACACCCGCCCACAAAGCTAAAAGAGTCAGATTTGCTCAGGACCATAAAGACTGGCCATTAGAGAAGTGGAGAAGAGTAGTGTGGTCAGATGAGAGCATGTTCTATGTGACAGGAACACCACACAAAAGAGTACGCCGACCAAGAAACTCGGACAGATATGACGAACGGTACACTGTAAACGCAGTTAAGCATCCCTCCTCTGTGATGGTGTGGGGGTGTTTCAGCTACTTTGGTGTTGGCAACTTAGTTATGCTTGACAAAGGAGTGTCAATGAACACAGAAACATATCTTGACCTGCTGCATGACAATCTTGAAGAGTGCTTCGACAAGTGTAACGGTGAAACCTTCATGCAGGACGGTGCGTCATGCCATACGGCCAACATTGTAAGGGAATGGTTTGGCATGTGTGAACTTAATTATTTTGAAAGTTGGCCAGCAAACAGTCCAGACCTAAACCCGATTGAAAATGTGTGGAGTATGATGAAAAAGAAGCTCCAGGATCTGGACACGAGCAGTGTAGCGAAGCTCAAGCAGGCGGTCGTGCAAGTGTGGGGAGAACTGTCACCTACATATCTGGAAAAACTAGCAGATTCTGTACCACGTCGGTTGGAATCTGTCATAAAGAGGAAGGGAAACAGCACAAAATATTAGGTAAGGTAAAGAAATTATATTTTTAATGATAGTAATAGATGATTAAGGCAAATTTAATGGTATGCATGGTACGAAAAAACACAAAAACAACACGCGCCACTAACACAAAAATAACACGCGCCGCTTTCATTGGCGGCCAGTGTAATGCCTGAAAAAATAAAATAGAAAGAAAAAGAACAGAGAGAGGGAAAAAGAGCACAGAGGGTCAGAGACTTACCTATGATTGTACTTTCTGAGTTTTTGTAACCCATATTTGCCTTCCTGTGAACATTTTGAAACAGGAAGACTCTCTAGGTTGGCCATTAAGAGGTTTATTGAAGTCTTAAGCTCCTCCAGATAAAGGGACTCCACTTCTTTCACCACAAACTTGGGCATCAGCTTGCGATTCTGGAAAGTCATGTTTATGTTTAAGTTCTTGGATATCTCTCTCTCTCTCTCACATATATATATATATATATATATATATATATATATATATATATATATATATATATATATATATATATATATATATATTGGAACTCGGTTACCGAACATCTCCCTTTTCAAACAACTCAGTTTTTAAACAAAAATTTTAACTCATAATTGCTTTGGTTACTGTACCATGATTCAGTTTTTGAACAAAGTTACATGATTTTAAATACTACAAGACAGCAAAAGTGACCATTTGTTAATAATTTATAGTTTCTATAAAAATTTCCTTTGTTTTTATATATTTGGAGGAGAGACAGAAGGTAAGACAGTATGAATTACTGTCTTTGAAGATGTTGAAGAACCTCAATGTAAACAAACAACTTTTGGCACTCAGGAGTAATCCCAAGCCTCCTGTGGCTATCTCTATGACCCACAATGCCATAAGTACTGCACAACTGCATTTTCCCAGTAGCTTTTCCCAGCAGCAAGATGTCTAAGTGTTATGATCACCTCAATTTTGGCAGTAAGTGAATTGCTCCTCTCTGTGTCACTCTGTAAGGCTTCCCTCACTAGATCAGTGACAAAGAGAATGCCTGCTTGGTCTAAACAATATCTTTTGATGAGTTCAGTTTCACTAAATTCTTTCAATACATCCTTTCTGATTAAAAAAAACATTCTAAGTAGAAAGAACAAATGAGGGAGGAAGATGATAAACACAAAAGGAGATACCAGGAAGCTATTGCCACCCTTACAGATAAGAGACGAGACATGACCACCGAGGAGAACAAGACTAATAAAGCTGGAGATTAGCACCAGATTACACGAAGAGATACCCAGGTGGCTATCACTGAATTAGTATACGAGGGAAGCATAGGTCACTGTTAGCAGATGACATGGACAACACGGACAGCTGGCACACCATAGGAAATGCTGCCTCCTTGTTCTGATTAGATGTGATTACCAGAGTTACTTGAGAATGAACCTTATTGAAACTTGAGGGAAAATACACTGTATGATCAAAATATGGGAATATAAATATAGTTACTTGACAGTGAACCTTACAGAGTATAGGAAAATGAACAAAGAATGAGAAAATAAATATAGTTACTCGAAAATTAACCTTATTAAAAGTTACAGGAAAATGAACTGCATGACAGAAGTATTGGAAAATAAATCTTATAGCAATGGAAGCCTTGTTGGGGCAAAAGGTCGCTCTAACATCATGTGTATACAGTAAAATCCCTCTCATCCGCCATTTGAGTATCCGGCAGCTTCAAGTATCCGGCACATTTTTCCCAGAGCCTTAAAATCAATAAAAAATCAATGTGTACTCATAAAATCGATTAAAATTCCCGCGCGAGGCATACTTTGTCCCCTCGCCACCAGAGCGTACTGCTTCGTGCCAGCCGCAGCCCACTGCACTGTGTTTACTCAGTGACTCTGTGCCGCGTGTGCACTGTTTATCGCCTGACATCTTCATCATGCCTAAAGTTGTAGAAAAGAGGAAGTGTGTTGTGCTTACACTTAAGCAGCTGATCAGATCAGCTGCTGATTAAGATCAGCTGATCTTTGTTATGGTAAGATGCGTGAGTGTAGGGTGGTGATTGTGGACGTAATTTCACTTCTATTCAAGTATCCGGCAGCATTCAAGTATCCGGCATGTTGGCGGTCCCGTTGATGCTGGATAAGAGGGATTTTACTGAATTATGAGGTGTAGGAGACAGGAATAGACAGAAGCAGACAGAGAAACAAGCTAGACAGAGCTGTCAGACCAGAGAGGGTCAAGATTGGCAAGCCACCAGTCACAGTACCAAGTAAGTAGAGCCAGACAGTTGTAATGCAGTCAGAATAAGATGTTGGTGTTATATATTGACAGAGAGGGATTGGGTAGGTGTAAGATGGGTTCCTCATTAAATATTAGTTGTGAGATTTGTGTAGAATCTGATTTACCATTGAGTATTAAATATGTGAAGTGATTTGAATTGGAAGTGTAATGTGAAGTGTTGAAGATATTTAATGGAATTTATTTCAAGAGAGATGAAACAATTTTTGTAGTTTTTTGTTGTTGTTGGAAGTCGTGTATGATCATCTGAGTGTAAATATATGTAAATAATACAAGTTAAGTAAAAATTATAAAACAAAGCATTCCCTTGAACCCACAAAAGCTAGTCTTACAGATTAGGGACACAGCAAAATTGTGCAACATAGAAGCACAAAAAAAAAAAAAAAAAAAAAAAAAAAAAAAAAAAAAAAAAAAAAAAAAATATATATATATATATATATATATATATATATATATATATATATATATATATATATATATATATATATATATATATATATATATATATATATATATATATATATATATATATATATATATATATACACACACACACACACACACACACACACATGTATATATTGTTATGACCAGATCCAGCTCCTCTCCCAGCTGCCACTCCTTTGGTTCAACTTCTCCCTAAAGTACCTTTCTTGTAGCCTAGTGCAGGGCACAAACAATATGAATCCAGGCAATTGGCTGGTTACAAACAGCTATCAAGCCAAAAGGGAACGAAGTATACACTGCCAGCTTCTCCCAATAACTGCAAAAAGACTCATCGAGTCACGTTCTAGGGAGCTCAGGCAGCGAAGACACCACAATATGAGGGTATGATACCCTGAGGACTATCTCCCATGTGACTAACCACCCACTGCCCAAAAGGATATTATATCACTATAAGCCTGAGATCAACTTGTCTTCAGTCCCTCTGATGACAGGCTCAAACTTCCTTAAAACTGGAGAGCCTGGAGAAAGAGATGGTTGAACATAGACCTCCACATGAACTAGTTCTCTGGCAAAGACAAGGACACTAAGGACACATACAGTAACATTTAACAAACACAAGAACACTCAAAACACAGGGATTTCATTAAAAGGGGAGAGGACAGGTGCATGTTCATTTCACATTGGACACCAGGACAAACTAGAACTGCGCATGGAACCAATACTCACACACGCATGAGTGGCAAGACACAGGGCAAATGATGCCCTTCCAAATAATATTTAGAGCCGCCCAGATCACAGCCTCCTGTAGGGCCAAATAACAACAAGTAGAGTGAGGCATAACACTATCATCTCCCATAGGTACTTTACAATTATGCCCCCTGTAATATTGCCTTAACACACCTGAAATGACTAGCTCTAACTGTATGCCCTTTGCTTCTGCATGTCAGCTCACCACTGACTGGTGGGAGTGCATTGGTAGGAAGAGAGAAGACAAGGAATGGGCAGGGATTTCCCATGAGAGAGAAGGTACAGAGTATGGGGAGAGAAGTGAGAGGAGAATGGTTGGGGATGAGAAACCTGGCCCACTCTGCATGCTATACTCAAAACTCACAGCACTCATGCTTAGTTTAAAACAAAGGCTAAGTTATAAAAATTACTGTGTTTATTTGGGGGCTTGTGAAATTTTATTACCTTATAAGGGAGGGCAACTCTTCTATTCATTATTTATCAACTACAGTTCTTGGGGATAAGAGGAAGTAAATGCAATTTTAAGGGGATTAAGTTCGGGTGGGTAACGCACAATTTTATAGAAATTATACATGGAACAGACATGAATTATCGCACACTGCCCACTCACTTTTTCCCTCTCTCTTTCTTTTCTCTCTATCTCTTCTTTCCATTCTTTCTCTCCTGCTTTCTCTTTCTTATATCTACTTCTATACTCTGTATAGTACTACTCATAATGATATATATGAGGAGCTGCTCAGGGAAATGCCCCAATGTGCCACATCTAAAAATTATCAGAAAGCATAGTTTTAGTTTTCATAAAAATAACTGTTAATTATGTAGATTCTGAGATACTGGTATCATTTTCATTTCTTAAATGAAGCTTGATATGCATACTTTTGTTTCTGTAAACAATACAGTGATTGTACTTTTTGATTATCTTTGTAAATTAATTGTATTAGTATTGTAATAAAATACAATAAAGTTACTCAAAGCATTTCTTTTATTGTGATTCTGATCAGCTATGTAAACTAATTGCATTAGTATTGTAATAAAATATAAAATTATTTCAAATAATTTTTTATTGTACTTTTTAATTAACTTTGTAAATTTATTGTATTAAAATTGTAATAAAATATGATGGAAAGTTATTCCAAGTAATTTTTATAAGTTATTGCCAAATTTTGAGTGCATTTTTTGTGGGGTGACAAACACAATCATGATGGACACCAACACATATGTTTACATTCACTTATAAAAAGTAGAAACAAAAAAATTACATATAAGCACAATAATTTTGCATTCTAAAAAAATACCTCTAGCAGCATCACAAGCAAGGGAAGTGGGGACAGAGCTGAGATACACATTGAGTGGCTGAGAGCAGTGCACAGTCTGCTGACTGGTGCTAGCTAGCTAGTATTTACAGTACACTGGACCCATTCTATTATGACTTTCTTTAGGTAAGTCATCACCAGATATCTAAGTTTAAGTACCTAAGGTTCTTTGTAGGAACTTTCAACTATGCTCCTAGATAAGCAAATTTCAGTATCCATACCTATAAAGTTAGAAATAGTGATTTCTATGATACACACACACACACACACATACACACAAGCAAAAAATATTCATGAATTTAAAGTTAAGCTGAATGCTTATAGATATGGAGACAGGACAGCATGAGCATACCTCTTTTCCTGTAAAACAAAACTAGGTAAATATATATATATATATATATATATATATATATATATATATATATATATATATATATATATATATATATATATATATATATATATATATATATATATATATATATATATATATATATATATATATATATATATATATATATATATATATATATATATATATATATATATATTGGAACCTCAGTCCTCAAACTTAACTTGTTCCTGAATGCCATTTGAAATCTGAAACATTAAAAAACAGAAACTATTTCACCAATGTAAAATGGATTAGTCCATTCCCAGACACCAGTCTACACTTAGTGGCTTATGACAGATGCTCCCACAGCCAAAATGGCTCCTTCACAACATCTCCAGCTCAAATTATTTATACAAAAAGGATGTATTGAATAAACTTAGTGACACAGAACTCATCAAAAGATACTGTTTAGACTGATCTAATGAGGCAAGCTTTACAGGACACAGAAAAGAGCAACCCACTTACCGCCAAAATGAAGGTGATCATAAAACTTAGACATCTTGCTGCTGGGAAAAGCTACTGGAAAAATGCAGCTGTGCAGTAATGATGGTGTTGGGGGTCATTGAGAGAGCCACAGGTGGCTTGGGATTACTCCTGAGTGCTGAAAACTGTTTGTTTACATCAAGGCTTTTCAACAGGATCACATTTTACCTTCTTTCAAAAATTTAATTACTCTTACACTCTGTCTCTTCTCCAACTATATAAAAACAAAATAAATATTTATAGAAACTATGAATTAGTAATAAAAGGCAGCTTTTGCTGTGTCTTTTACTATCTGAAAGCAAGTGACTGTTCTAGAACCAAATTATGGTACCACAACCGAAACAATAATGAGTTCAAAATTTTGTTAAAAAACTAACTTTGAAAAGGGAGGCGCTCAGTAACCAAGGTTCCACTGTATTTACCTAGTTGTATAGTACAGGGCTTGAGCAGGGCTCATAGTGTCCTGTCTCCATATCTATATTTATCCAGCATTTCCTTAAATTTGTGCATGTTTGGTGCTGTAACAACCTCTTCATTTAGATCATTCCAGATATCCACAGTTCTATGTGGAAAACTGTACTTTTTGATGTCCCTCAAACACTGACTCTTCTTGATCTTCTTTGAGTGCCCTCTCATCCGTCCAGCTTCATCTTCTTCCAGCAACACCAGATTTTATACATCGTTATTAGATCTCCTCTTTTTCTTCTAACTTGCAAAGTTGGCAGTCCCATTTCCTTCAACCTCTCTTAGTATGTTAGGTCTTTCAGCTCCAGTACCATCTTTGTAGCTGCCCTCTGAATTCTTTCCAACTTCTTTATGTCTTTCTTCACATGCGGAGACCACACCACTGCTGCATATTCCAGTCTGGGACGTAGCATAGTGGCTATAATTTTTTTTTCATCATAGTCTTTTCCATGTAATGAAATGCCCTCCTAATATTTGTTAACATCCTGTAAATTGAGGCAAATATCTCAGTTATATACCATTCTGGTGCCAGGGTATCTTGAAAAGCCACTCCTAGGTCTTTTTCCTCCTTGCTCCTCATTATTACTTCCTCCCCCATTTTATAGTCCCATGCAGGTCTTCTTTTACTCTTTCCCAATTCTATCACATGGCATTTCTTAGCATTAAATTCCAATTTCCACTTCTTGCTCCACCCATAAATCTTGTCAATATCTCTAAGCAACTCTATACAAACAACATGGCTCTTTATTACTCAACAATTTTGCATCAGCAGCAAACAGATTAATATATCTGGTCAAACCCTCCTGCATATCATTGATGTATATTTGCAGCATAATGGGTGCTAACACTGACCCCTGTGGTACTCCACTTGTTACATTACTCCAACAGGTGTCCCTGATCACAGTTCTCATTTCTCTATTATTTAAGTAGTCTCTCATCCATTTTAGCATTGTTCCTCTCAGTCCTATATATTCCATCTTCCACAACAGTCTTTTATGTGGAACTTTATCAAAAGCTGTTTTGATGTCCAAGTACACTGCATCTATCGACCCATCTCTGTTTTGTACTTCCTCTATTACTCTTAAATAGAAACTTAGTAAATTTGCCACATATAACCTTCCTTTTCTGAAACCAAATTGACTTTGTTCTCTTGAGTGTGTGTGTGTGTGTGTGTGTGTGTGTGTGTGTGTGTGTGTGTGTGTGTGTGTGTGTGTGTGTGTGTGTGTGTGTGTGTGTATCTACCTAGTTGTGTTTTACAGGAGGGGAGTAATCTCATAGTATCCTGTCTCTATACCTATCCAGTTTGGTCTTAAAAGTACGGACAGTTACAGCACTGACTGTGTTTTACCTAGTTGTGCTTTATGGAAAAAGAGCTATGCTCGTGCTGTCCCATCTCCCTATCTTTTAATATCCAACTTAGCCTTGAATCCATGTATACTTTCTGCATTTACTATCTCCTCATCCAGACTGTTCCATACATCAATACTTCTACATGGGAAACTATATTTTTTGACATCTCTTCTACAAGCACTCCTCTTCAGCCTCTTCCCATGTCCTCTAGTGTCCTGTGTATCCCAGACCATTAAGTCGCTCTGGTCCACCTCTTCTACTCCCTCATATGCTTTATATATCACAATCAAGTCTCCCCTTTCTCTCCTCTTTTCCAAAGTTGGTAGATGTAGCCTTTCCAGTCTCTTTTCATATGACAAGTCCCTGAAACTTGGTACTATCTTCATAGCTGCTCTCTGAACTCTCTCCAACTTCCTTATATCCTTTTTCTTGTATGGCAACCACAGTACTGCTGCATATTCTAGTCTAGGTCTTATCAGCGACACAATCATCTTCCTGACCATCTCTTCATCCTATATTTGCAAAGGCAAATATAGGATGAAGGTTTCTATAGGTTTCTCCTGTAATTTTGCTAATGTGTCTCTCTGGGCTCAGGTTCACAGTCACTGTAACACCGAGATCCTTGTGTGTGTGTGTGTGTGTGTGTGTGTGTGTGTGTGTGTGTGTGTGTGTGTGTGTGTGTGTGTGTGTGTGTGTGTGTGTGTGTATATATATATATATATATATATATATATATATATATATATATATATATATATATATATATATATATATATATATATATATATATATATATTTTAAGCATATACATGGGGAGATTCTCTCTTACACATGTCTTGCACCTGTACAAATATCTAAAATTTCAGTGTTTAGATATGTGTACAGATGCGAGATGGATTGTAATACTTGAAGCACTGTACATAAAAGAATTCAACCCCAGGCTCAATGTACAAGCTAAGGATTTACAGACCCTGCTGAGCTTGAGAAGGGATCAAGCACTGCTGCCACATAGCAAGCCCACCAGCCAACTGAAGCCAACTAATCAGCGCCTCCCACCGCACCCACATAACGAGTCCACCACTTGTGCTGTACCAGCCAATCAGTGCCTCTTACAGGCCAGACCAACGCCTCAACTCATGGCATAAATATCAGCCTCCCAGCGTGTCCAGTCATTCCACCACTACTGAGGAAGGGTTAAGGAACCCAAAATCGTGATATAGCAAGCATGGCTAGCTACAGATAAGTCATCAAACAAATTTCAATTGAGAATAAGACTCTCATAAGATATAAAGAAAATATGTTAAAGAAAATAATAAATGCTGACCTAGTGATCACATTTAATGAAATACATATATATATATATATATATATATATACATATATATATATATATATATATATATATATATATATATATATATATATATATATATATATATATATATATATATATATATATATATATATATATATATATATATATATATATATATATATATATATATATATATATATATATATATATATATATATATATACTCGTATATGCAGGGCAGTCTAGGGGCCAGAATGAAAGAATAAAAAGAATAGAAAGAAGGAATAGAGAGAAGAAAGAAAGGCAAGAGGAAGGAAGCGAGACAATGAGTCATACCCGCCCCGCTGTGATACATTGTATTTTATATATAAAATGTGGGCTGCTCACCCAGCATTAATCTTCCTAAATTTTCCCCTACTTCCCCTCATTTGTGAGAGCTGAATTTATTGACTAAAAGAGGATAGTTATACTTTACTATAAAAGAATTCAATCTCACCCAGCCCCTTTAACGAGCACATAGTGATTTTTATGAACTTAATATTCCTTCTAGAGCATAATAGTGCATTGTGTGGAGAGTGAGACAAGCCTCTCACCCCCCCTATTCTTCACCCCCTCCCTCCCCCATTCTTTATGCCTTGCTGAGCATGGGTTTCCTTGCTGTGAGTGAGTTTAATAGCAGTCTGCTAATAAGAGAGAGAGAGAGAGAGAGAGAGAGAGAGAGAGAGAGAGAGAGAGAGAGAGAGAGAGAGAGAGAGAGAGAGAGAGAGAGAGAGAGAGAGAGAGAGAGAGAGAGAGAGTGTTGTGAGAGTGCATTTGGAGCATAAGGCATCTAGTAGGAGGAGGAGGTAGTAGACACCTACCGAAATGATAATTACTCCCAGTGAGGTCTAAAGCACTGTTCAGGGGATGCTGAGAACTTATCATTAAACCCAGCTGTGACCTCAATGAACATTTCCCTTTCTGTCTCACAACACAAGGGGGCAGTCACAGCCTGCCCTCTAAAGACAACTCTCTTCCTCCACAGTTTTCCACCATCTGGCTACGACTACAGAGTCACTCTCAAACTAAATTTATCTGTGCTGTATACCTTTCACCTAACTCCTCTGACTATAAGAAATTCTTTGACTACTTAACTTCCAAAGTGGAGCACATTCTGACCCTCTTCCCTTTTGCAGAGATCTCCATTCTTGGAGACTTCAATGTTCACCACCAGCTTTGGCTTTCCTCTCCCTTCACTGACCATCCTGGTGAACTAGCCTTCAACTTTGCTATCCTCCATGACCTAGAGCAATTGGTGCAACACCCTACTCGTATTCCTGACCGTCTTGGAGATACGCCCAACATTCTTGACCTTTTCCTGATCTCTAATTCTTCTGCTTATGCTGTCACCCTTCCTTCTCCATTGGGCTCCTCCGATCACAATCTCATATCTGTATCTTGTCCTATCGCTCCAATCCCTCCTCAGGATCTCCCTAAGCGAAGGTGCTTCTGGAGTTTTGCCTCTGCTAGTTAGGGGGACCTGAGGAGGTATTTTGCTGATTTTCCTTGGAATGACTACTGCTTCCGTGTCAGAGATCCATCTTTGTGTGCTGAGCACATAACAGAGGTGATAGTGTCTTGCTTGTACCTTGCCTAGTCAAAATCTTTCAGCTCTGTCTGTCAACATCTACCTTTCCTTCTTCCTGGAAGTTTGCCTACATTCAGCCTGTTTCTAAAAAGGGTGACCATTCTAATCCCACAAACTACCGTCCTATTGCTTTAATTTCCTGCCTATCTAAAGATTCTTAAACATCTATCACTTCACAACCTTCTATCTGATTGCCAGTATGGGTTCCGTCAAGGCCGCTCTACTGGTGATCTTCTGGCTTTCCTTACTGAGTCTTGGTCATCCTCTTTTAGAGATCTTGGTGAAACTTTTGCTGTTGCCTTGGACATATCAAAAGCTTTTGATAGAATCTGGCACAAAGCTTTGATTTCCAAACTACCCTCCTATGGCTTCTATCCTTCTCTCTCTAACTTCATTTCAAGTTTCCTTTCTGACTGCTCTATTGCTGCTGTGGTAGACGGTCACTGTTCTTTTTCTAAATCTATTAACAGTGGTGTTCTTCAGGGTTCTGTCCTGTCATCCACTCTCTTCTTATTATTCATTAATGATCTTCTAAACCAAACTTCTTGTAATATCCACTCATACGCTGATGATACCACCCTACACTTTTCCACGTCCTTTCACAGACGTCCAACCCTTCAGGAGATAAACATTTCACGCAGAGAAGCCACGGAATGCTTGGCTTCTGATCTTTCTAAAATTTCCGACTGGGGCAGAGCAAACTTGGTATTGTTCAATGCCTCAAAAAATCAATTCCTCCATCTATCAACTCGACACAACCTTCCAGACAATTATCCCCTCTTCTTCAATGACACTCAACTGTCCCCCTCTTCTACACTGAACATCCTTGGTCTGTCCTTTACTTATAATCTGAACTGGAAACTTCATATCTCATCTCTAGCTAAAACAGCTTCTATGAAGTTAGGCGTTCTGAGACGTCTCCGCCAGTTTTTCTCACCCACCCAGCTGCTAACTCTGTACAAGGGCCTTATCTGTCCATGTATGGAGTATACTTCACATGTCTAGGGGGTTCCACTCATACTGCTCTTCTAGACAGAGTGCAATCAAAAGCTTTTTATCTCATCATCTCCTCTCCTCTAACTGACTGTCTTCAGCCTCTCTCTCACCGCCGCAATGTTGCATCTCTAGCTGTCTTCTACTGCTATTTTCATGCTAACTGCTCTTCTGATCTTGCTAACTGCATGCCTCCCCTCCTCCCGCGGCCTCGCTGCACAAGACTTTCTTCTTTCTCTCGCCCCTATTCTGTCCACTTCTCTACCGCAAGAGTTAACCAGTATTCTCAATCATTCATCCCTTTCTCTGGTAAATTCTGGAACTCCCTGCCTGCTTCTGTATTTCCACCTTCCTATGACTTGAATTCCTTCAAGGAGGTTTCAAGACACTTATTCATCAATTTTTGACTACTGCTTTGACCCTTTTATGGGACTGGCATTTCAGTGGGCATTTTTTTTATTGGATTTTTGTTGCCCTAGGCCAGTGTCCCTCCTACATGAACTGTTTACTTCCTGAAGGGTTGGATGTCTATGAAAAGACCTGGAAAAGTACAGGGTGGTATTATCAGCATAGGAGTGGATAGGACAAGAAGTTTGGTTTAGAAGATCATTGATGAATAATAGGAAGAGAGTAGATGACAGGACAGAACCCTGAGGAACACCACTGTTAATAGATTTAGGAAAGGACAGTGACTTTTTACCACAGCAACAATAGAACAGTCAGAAAAGAGACTTGAGATGAAGTTACGGAGAAAAGGATAGAAGCCATATGTGGGTAGTTTGGAAATCAAAGCCTTGTGGCAGACTCTATCAAAAGCTTTTGATATGTCTAAGGCAACAGCAAAAGTTTCATCAAAATCCCTAAAAGAGGATGATCAAGACTCAATAAGGAAAGCCAAAAGATCACCAGTAGAACAGCCTTGACAGAACCCATACTGGCAATTAGATAGAAGGTTGTGAAGTGATAGGTGTTTCAGAATCTCATTGTTGAGGATAGATTCAAAACTTTAGAAAGGCAAGAAATTAAAGCAATAGGACTGTAGTTTGAGGGATTAGAATGGTCATCCTTTTTAGGGACAGGCTGAATGTAGGCAAACTTTCTGCAAGAAGGAAGGGTAGATGTTGATAGACAGAGTTGAAAGAATTTGACTAGGCAAGGTGCAAGCACAGAGGCACAGTTTCATTGAACAATAGGAGGGAGTCCATCACATCCATAAGCCTTCCAAGGGTTTAGGCCAATGAGACCATAGTAAATATCACTGCAAAGGATTTTAATGATGGGTAGAATGAAGTAGTCAGAGGGTGGAGGAGAGGGGGGAACAAGCTCTGAATCATCCAAGGTAAAGTTTTTAGCAAAGGTTTGAGTGAAGAGTTCAGCTTTAGAAATAGATTAGATGGCAGTGTTGCCATCAGCTCGAAATAAAGGAGGGAAAGATGAAGAAGCAAAGTTATTGGAGATGTTTTTGGCGAGGTGCCAGAAGTCATAAGAGGAGTTAGATCTTGACAGATTTTGACACTTGCTGTTAATGGAGAACAGACACTTGTTTAGATCATGGTGATACAGGTTGGTCCAGTTGGACAAAGCCTGTGTTAACTTGTGCTTTACAGGAAATGAACAGGTCAGACTTGATTATATTTACACTGTTTATGTATATGTACATATAAAGAACTTATTTGTCAATATGATATAGAACTAAATTTTGATATGTAAAAAAAAAAAAAAAAAAAAAAAAAAAAAAAAAAAAAAAAAAAAAAAAGGCCTTTTTTTGTTTTTTTTATTTTTATTTTTATTTTATTTTTATTTTTTTTTCTTGGGGGTGAGTTTTTTAATGCCAACCCTCCTCATGGCCTCATACTACACTTCAGGAACCCTGTCACTGGTTTACCTCTGTTGCTTCATTATGAGACTGCTCCCTACTTCACAGCTACTCTAATCCTGAGACTACAGGAGATGCAGGGTACTTCCTATAGAGTGTCCCACACTCCAACTATGTCCATACACTAATGGGCACCACACCCCCTCCCAAGAGTTGACAAGACCACATCATTTTCATACACTCACCACTGTTACTCTCCATTCACTTCTTCACACACAATTGCTTTCTTGCCTTGACAAGTCTGTATACACTTATGTTTATATAAAAAAGAAATATTTACTCACCCTCTCTAGTTCTGCAACCTTTTGCATGCGTCCATCCAACTCTCTCCGGATAGCTGCAGCTTGTTCATCTTGGCTGTTCAGCTGGTAATATAAACAAGGATAGTCAATGGTAAGAAGGTAATGAAAAATAGAACACCAACCTAATTTTCTGCCATCTCACTTTGAATTTACTCTTAGACCTCATACCTAACTCCTCTAACTATTGAAAATTCTTCAGCTATTTAACTTTCAAAGTGGAGCACATCCTGATTCATTTCCTTTTTGTGAAGATATCCATTCTTGGAGATCTCAGTGTTCACCACCAGCTTTGGTTATCACCTCCCTTCACTGAACAATCAAGTGAGCTTATGTTAAACTTTGCTATCCTTCATGACCTAAAGCAATTAGTGTAACACCCTCTCCATCTTGAAGATATGACCAACATTCTCGATCTTTTCCTAACATCTAATTTTGTTACTGTCTTCTCTTCTGGGCTCCTCCTATCTTAACCTCATATTTGTACCTTGCCCTGTCACTCCAAATCCTCCTCAAGATCCTCCAGAGCCAAGGTGCCTCTGATGTTTTGCCTCCATTAATAAGGGAGACCTGAAGAGGCATTATTGTGATTTACGACTGAATAATTACTGCTTCCATGTAAGGGAACCATCTCTGTATTCCTGAGTCAAGTACACATGACTAATTCATCTCCATGTTGTTAATAAAGTCTGGTTTGGCATAAATATGGAATTATAAAATTCAAATACATTTTTTTTTTTAGTTCAGGACAATAGTATATAAATAAAAATAAAAACTAAGAAACCAAGTGATGGGTAAGATGGCCCCACCAGCACAGCAGCAGCAGCAACAGCCAGACTTGGAAACTAGACTAACAGAATCCAGATATCATATATAGAGGCAGGGCAAACTAAGAACTGAGGAACATATGAGCATAAAAAAAAAAAAAAAAATGGGGAGAACACAATCAAATATACCAACACCATTTATCTAATTTCAAAAGGAAAACCATATAACCTATAACTCTCACATTCTCTACATAATTACCTATTCAAAGGAGGATTGGTGTTGCTATTTTTGCTCCAATATACATGTTTGTCATCAAAACCTAACTTTTCTTTTTATGATCTTACAAATAACTATTATTGATACATGCTATATCAGAACATATATACTTCAAACAGGAATTAATAATTTCTAAAATATTTTCCACAACATATTTTGTCTAACATGGATTACTTGAGAAGTTTTTTCATGTATTATTCAGCTGATCACAAAATACATAGTTAAATCACATAGTAAATGATAGAGTAGGGAAGTACAAAGTGCCCACCTGAAGTGCATTGAACAGCAGCTGGTGCTCAAATTTCTTGATGCCTAAGATTTGCTGAAACATGTCAAAGAGTTGCTCTTTAGGCATAATGAGCTCACTGTTGAGCGGTTGCTGCATCCGACCTGGCCTCTTGCTGTCTTCTTCACCTGCTGAATCAAGAATAATCTAATCAATCCTTTGAACTAAAGCAGTGTGTGACTAAACAGCAGAAGAAAGGAATTCTGAAATTTGATCCAGTAACTGAAAACATACAAACTTGTGTGACAACACTGGAGGCAGGTTATTTTTAGGTAGCAGTAACATGATTCTGAAGCCACACAGGGTACTCATCACCAGCCAGTATTAACTTTGCTTCATTACACAATCAACCAGTATTAACTTTGCTTCATTACACAATCTCAGTGTTCTGTGTTACTGCTCAAGACAAAACATTTTGTAGGGACAATGAAAATAGCCTCTCCCTGGACATGAAGGCAGAAACCTGTGGCACCACCTCAGTTTTAACAGAGGTGGATGTCAGTGTAGAAGGCAAGTCAAACAAAAACTGTCACTAAAGCAACAAGATCACATATATTGATGTTGATAAATTGAGGTAGAAGAGCTTCAAATTGATATATTGTTGCAAAATGGATAACAAGAGAAATTACCAGTATAGCTTGGATGATGGCTCATTATAAATAACTATGACTATGGGTAATATCTAAGTGCTTAAAATGTCAAATGGAATGAAAATCAAACACTGATTAGAGCTGCAAAATATACTGGAAGTATCTAGGCATATGAACAAAAGTTAATCATTAGCACTGATAAACAATGTAATTTAGAAGACCAAAGCAATATGAAAAAAATAACTAGGTCACACAAATCAAGACTGGATAGAGCAAGTAGCCAAAAAGGTGTGCAAGATGGGAGATATCAATGCTTCCTGATAAAGTGATCCTATCATCACCCAATGGAGATATTTGTGCAAGGGAGAGAAATTAAAGCACATAACCAAGAAATATACATCTAAAACTACAAAGATCCTTAAAGGAAGAATATGAATATCAATAGTTAAGAAGAGAAATCAATTTATCTACTGCAAAAAATGAGAATAATAATTAAAAAATAGAAACTATAGATATAACACATATCTAGCATAAATATTCATAATCATCAGAAATTAGAGGAGAGGGATGGCTTGACTTTACTTATGAAGAAACACAAGAAGTGAAAGCAGATGCTTAGTCACAGTTTTTGTGATCATCACTGGGAGCAAACCTTCCACCACCAACAACAGTTTTGTTGTGACAAAACACTTTTTTGTGTCTTTATATTATTTTGTGTCTTTATATTATTACTAAGGAAAGATGCTTCATACTATGATCATCAATAAGTAAGATGTATTACTATGAATATCATTTGATTCACAAGTAGCCTCTGAAAAAAAAAAGTAGATGAATGGGGATAGGTAATCCAAACACAATAAAGGCAAAAAGTCTAGTCATTCACAAATTTGGCAAAAGATTAATTTTTTTTCTTTTCTTTTCTTTCTTTTCTTTTTTTTTTTTTTGTGTGTGTGTGTAATTACCTAGTTGTAATTTACAGGGCCTGATCTATGCTCATGTGGTCCCGTCTCCATATCTACACTTGTCCATCTTTTCCTGGAAGTTGTGTACACTTGTTACTGATACTACCTCCTCACTTAGCTTGCTCCAAACTTTCCCATTTTATATGCCCATTTTAGTCTCCTCACTTTTTTCCCATTTCTATTACAAGACATTTTTTTTTCACATTAAATTCCATCTCCCATTTCTTACCCCCATCCCAAATTTTATTCAAATTATCTTATAGAATTTCACAATCTTTGTTGTTTCTTATATGTCTTTGTGATTTTGCATCACCTGCAAGCTAACTCATGTAACTCTTTACTACTTCAGGCATATCATTTATGTTGATTAGGAAAAGTATTGGTGCTAGCAATGATCTTTGTGGTACTCCACTATTTACTTTTCTCCATTTTGATTTTACATCTTTTACTACTGTTCTCATTTTTCTTCCCTTAAGTAGCCTTTCATCCTGTTTAATATTTTTTCTATTTAATCCTCCCACATTTTCTAGCTTCCATAGTAGCCTGTAGTGGGGAACTTTGTCCAAAGGTTTTTTTTAGATCTAAATACACACAGTCTACCCATCCATCCCTTTCCTATGTTATATCAGTCACTTTTGAATAGAAGCTCATCAAATTTGTTATATATGATCGTTTTTGTCTAAAGCCATACTGTTTTCCTGTTATTATATCATGCTTCTCTAGAAATTTTGTCCACTGCTTCTTTATCACTTTTTCACAGATCATACATACTAAGTTGGTCATTGATAGTTTAGTGGTTCTTCTTTCTTTACACTTTTATAAATTGGCACTATGTCTGCTCTCTTCCATTCCCCAGGCACTCTTCAAGTTGATAATGAGAACTTTTTTTATGTCATATACTGGTTCAATTAAATATGTGTATTTACATAGTTTACCTAGTTGTGGTTTACAGGAGGGAAGTAATGTCATAGTATCCCATCTCTGTATCTATCTAGTTTGGTCTTAAAAGCATTGACAGTTACGGCATTGACAATGTCTTCACTGAGTTCATTCCATTTGTTCACACTTCTGTGAGGAAAACTATACTTCTTAATGTCTCTTCTACAGTTAACTTTCTTCAGCTTCTTATTGTGTCCCCTTGTACTCTGTGTGTCTAGATTTATAAAACCTTCTTTGTCCACATTTTCCATACCATTTTATCATTCTATAAATGTTTATTAAATCTCCCCTCTCTCTCTCTCTCTCTCTCTCTCTCTCTCTCTCTCTCTCTCTCTCTCTCCTATTTTCAAGAGTAGGAATTTCCAGCATTCTTAATCCCTCTTCATAGGTTGATTTACTCAACTCCAGAACCATCTTAGTGACTGCTCTGTGTACTCTTTCTAATTTTATAATATTCCTCTTTGTATGAGGAGACCAAACAACTGCCATATATTCCAATCTTGGTCTTATCATGGAAATCAACAACTTTTTTAATAATTTCTTTATCCAAATATGAGAATGCCATTCTTACTCTTTTTAACAAATTCATCGTCTCTCCAGTAATTTTATCAATGTGTCTGTCCAGAGTCAAATTTTCAGTAACTGTTACTCCCAAATCCACTTCCTCTTTTGACTTCTTTAACTTCACACCATCCATCTCATAATGATATTGTATTCTTTTCTTACTCTTACTAAAACTCCATTACTTTACATTTACTTAAACTGAATTCCATTTACCAAGATTTACTCCATCTATTTATCTTATTTAAATCATCTTGCAGTACTATACAGTCATTTACATTTTCTACCCTTCTCATCAGCTTAGCATCATCTGCAAATAAGTTCATATAACTAACTATTTCTTCATTTTATGTCATTCACATATATTACAAACATTATCAGTCCCAATACTGACCCTTATGGGACACCAACAGTTACTTTCAGCCAAGATGAATTTTGGTCTTGTATTACAGTTCTCATCTCTCTATCATCCAGATAATCCTTCATGCACTCCAACAGTCTTCCTCCAGTTTCTTCATAATTTTTTATCTTCCATAGCAATCTTCGGTGTGGTACTTTGTCAAATGCCTTCTTCAAGTCTAAGTAGACACCATCCACCCATCTGTCTCTCTCCTGCACAATATTGACTATCCTAGTCAAGGACACTGATCTATAATTTAGTGGATTTTCCTTATTTCCTCCTTTATATATTGATGTAATATTTGGTCTCTTCCAATCTTTTGGTACTCTTCCTTGTGATAGTGATGTCACTGCTAGACTGTGAATTTTATCAGCCAGTTGTTCTTTACATTCCTTCAATATCCAGTTTGATACTCCATCTGGACCAGTTGCTTTATTTATTTCAAGTTCTTCCATCATCTTAAGTATTTCTTCATAACTGACTGGGACTGTACTTAGTATATTCCTCACCAACTTATCCCTTCCAGCATCAAACTCCCCTTCCACAGTAAACACTGATCTGAAACTATTCATAACATCTGCCATGTCCTGTGCATCATCATAGATTTTTCCTTCAACATTCAGTCTTGATACACCTTCCTTCTTTTTCATCTTCCCATTAATATATCTACAGAATAGTTTGGGTCAATTTATACAATTATCTAATATATCTCTTTCATAGTTTCTTCTCTCCATTCTTACTATCTCAATGTACTTGCTTTTAGCATCAATATATTCCTCCTATCTGCTCTCAGTTTTCCTCTTCTTCCATCTATCCCAAGCATTTGTGTGTGTGTGTGTGTGTGTGTGTGTGTGTGTGTGTGTGTGTGTGTGTGTGTGTGTGTGTGTGTGTGTGTGTGTGTGTGTGTGTGTCTGTGTGTGTGTATTTACCTAGTTGTATTGTACAGGGTATGAACCAAAGCTCATTTTGTCTTGTCTCCATAACCATATTTATCTTGTTTCTCTTTAAACATGTGTACACTGTTTGCCACAACCACCTCTTCCTTCAAATCATTCCAGGTTTCAATAGTTCTACACCAGAAGCTGCATTTCTTGATGTCATATGAACAGCCACTCTTCTTTATTTTATTCCCATGCCCCCTCATTCATCTCTCTCCCTCCTCCATCTGTGGTATCAAGTAATTTTTGTCTATTCTTTCTATATTGTTTACTAAGTTGTACATTGTTATCAGGCCTTCTTTTTCTCTTCTCTCTTGCAGTGTTAGTAAACTCATCTCTTGAAGTCTTTCTTCATGGTTTAAGTCTTTCAATTCTAGTACCATCTTTGTCGCTATCCTCTGTATTCTTTCCAGTTTCCACATATCTTTTTATCTCTGTGGAGCCCAAACTACTACTGCATATTCCAATTTAGGACATATGCTTGTTATAATTTTCTTCATCATTTATTTATCTAAATAGTTAAACACCACATTAATGTTTGTTAACAAGCTATATGTAGAGCCGAATATAATCTTTATTTGTCTTTCAGGTGATAGTGTGCTGTGGATCATTACTCCCAAATCTTTTTCTTCATTACTTTTTGTTATTATTTCTCCTCCCATTTTGTACTTCCATGAAGGTCTCTTTTTACTTTTCCTATTTCCAACACATGGCATTTTCTGTATTAAATTCTAGTTTCCATCTTTGGCTCCATGCATGTATCTTGTCAATATCCTTTTGTAACTCCTTGCAGTCATTTTCATCCTTTATTTTTTCACTATTTTTGCATCATCAGCAAACAGGTTTATATAATTATTTAGATCCTCTGTCATATCATTTACATATATTTGAAACATAATAGGTGCCAACGCAGATCTTGCAGTACCCCACTTGTCACTTTCCACCAAGTTGAATTAGTGTCTCTGATTATTGTTCTCATTTCCCTCCCTTGTAAGTAATCCTCCATCCATTTCAATGTTGCTCCTTTTAGTCCTCCTCCATTCTCTAACTTCCACATGAGGCTTTTGTGGGGAGCTTTATTGAATGCTTATCTGAGATCCAGGTATACTACACCAACCCATCCATCCTTTTCTTGCACTCTCATATAGAAACTCAGAAGATTTGTGACACAGGATCTCCCTTTCCTGAATCCAAATTGCTTTTCTGTAAATATTGTTTCATCTTTTAGATATTCCACTCATCTGTCTTTAATTACTATTTCACAAGCCTGCTTACAATACTTGTTAGTGACACCAGTCTACAATTTAATGTTTCCATTTTATTTCTCCCCATGTATATTGGCACTATGTTAGCTCTTTTCCATTCCCTTGGTACTTTTCCTTCTCTCAACAAGCTGTTAATTATATTCCATATGGGTTCTTCATTTGTTCTCTGCATTATTTTAATATGTATGCATTTATTTGATCTGGTCTCATAGCTTTTCTAACATCCAGCTCTTCCAACAGCCTCTTGATTTGTTGTCTCTTTACTTGTATCTCCTGTATTCCTTCATTCTGTGATGCCACTTTTGGTGCCACAAATTTGACTTCCTTTGTAAATAGAGACTGAAAGCTCTCATTCATTAGTTCACTCATCTCCTCAGTGGTTCCATAAATTCTCCCTTCCCTTTTTAACTTGTTTATGCTATCCTTATGCTTCATTTTCCTGTTTATGTATCTGTAGAAGTTTGGATCCTTCCTTACATTTTCCTACTATTTTCCTACTATTTTTCCTACTATGTCACTTTCAAAGTTTCTTTCTTCTTCTCTTCTTACTTACTACTAATTACTTCTTCTTTTTCTATAGTATATTCATTCCTTGCCTTTCTGTATTCTTCTCTAGCACAGTGGGACCTTGGTTACCGAACATCTCCCTTTTCGAACAAAAATCTTAACTCATAATTGCTTCAGTTGCCGTACCATAATTTGGTTTTAGAACAAAATAACTTGATTTCAAATACTACAAGACGTAGCAAAAGCAGCCATATATTACTAATTTATAGTTTCTATAAAAATTTCTTTCATTTTTATATATTTGGAGGAGAGACACAGAGGGTAAGACAGTAAATCAATCTTTGAAGTAAGTTAAATGTGATCCTGTTGAAGATGTTGAAGAACCTTGATGTAAACAAACAAGGTTCTGCACTCTGGAGTTATCCTGAGCCTCCTGTGGCTCTCTCTATGACCCACAATGCCAGAAGTACTGCACAACTGCATTTTCCCAGTAGCTTTTTCCAGCAGCAAGATGTTTAAGTGTTATGATCTCCTTAATTTTGGTGGTAAATGGGTTGCTCTTCTCTGTGTCACTCTGTAAGGCTTTCCTCACTAGATCAGTGACAAAGACCTGCATGGTCTAAACAATATCTTTTGATGAATTCTATGTCATTAAGTTTATTCAATACATCCTTTCTGGAGAGAAAAAAAAAATCCTAAATTGGAGATGTGGAGCAGCCATCTTAGCAGTGGGAGTGTTGATCATTACCTGCTAAGACATGGTGGATGGGTGTCTGAAAACGGATGAATCTATTTTACAATGATTCCTATGGGGAAAATAATTTCGGTTTTTTAACATTTCAGATTTCGAACTGGATTCAGGAATGAATTAAGTTCCAAAACCAAGGTTTCACTGTATTTCTGTTCAGTTGTCTCATCATTTTCTTCCATGCCCTGTCCTTTTTCTCTTTTCCTTCTATACACCTGGCATTATACCATTCATGTTTCCCAATTTTCACTTTATAACTTGGCACAAACTGTTGCACCCCCCTCTCTATACTTGCTCAAAAATATCTCATATTTTTCTTGCACTACTATACCTTCAAATAGCTTTTTCCATTTAACTTTTCCATAAAGTTTATTAAACTCTGAACTGTACTGTACTGTTCTTTCCTGTGCAACACTTTTTCCTCCTGTGGTACTAATTCTATTATCACATGATCACTTCTTCCCATTGTGCTCAAACAATGTATACTTGGTCTACTTTCTGCAGTTTTTGTAAACATAAAGTCTAACTGTGATGATTCTTCTTGTCCTCTGCATCTTGTAGGCTTGTTCACCTATTGTCTCATTATATTAATCATCATGGTTTGCATTAGTTCATTGCTCCATGACCCAACATTTTCTTTCACTTCCATTTCCTTCCAGTTAATTCCTGATGTGATGAAGTCTCCTACTAAGAGCACTTTGTTACTTTTCTTTATCATTTCCTTTATAATATTTTTTGTTTCTAGTTTCATACTTTTAAATTTATTGATCTCCCATGCATTAGTTTTTTGTGGTATGTAAGTCACAATAATTTTCCTTTTTCACTTCCTTTGATCTTAATCACAACACTCAATGTTTTCACCATTCCATCACCATATTCTACTTCCTCAACAACAATATCCTCTTTTACCAATATCATCACTCCTACTCCCTTTCCTTTTCTGTCTCTCCTACATGTGCTATATCCTTCCTTTGCAAATCCCAACTTTATTTCCTCTTTTAGTTTGGTTTCTGTTAAACATACTACATCTGGTTTATTGTTCTTTAACTAGTCTTTTAAGTTCCAATAGGTTCAACAACAAAACATTACTCCTACTCCCTTTCCTTTTCTGTCTCTCGTACATGTGCTATATCCTTCCTTTGCAAATCCCAACTTTATTTCCTCTTTTAGTTTAGTTTCTGTTAAACATACTATATCTGGTTTATTGTTCTTAAAGTAGTCTTTAAGTTCCAATTGGATTGACACCAAAAGATCTAAATTAGTATACATAATCTTTAAACTTCTGCTTGGTGACCTTGCATGGCATTTTTGTGCCACCATTTCCTCACTTTCATGTCTACAATGTTCCAGCTGAATCTTCTTGCTTGTTCCTGTGTTCTCTCCTCATTTTTTGACTGGGTCTCTACTCTCAGTTCTTTCAGTTTACTTCTCTCTTTTTCATTCATGTCTCTTTTTATCTATGTTTTCTTCATTCCCTCTACTTTTGCCAATTTTCCTGTTCTTTGCAAGAAATGTTCTGCTGCTGTTTGTAACATGAGTCTTATTTTTCATTGGCCTTGTTCCATTTTCGTCATACTTTTCAATCCTGTACGTGTGTGTGTATTTACCTAGTTGTATTGTACCGGGCACAAGCCAAAGCTCATTTTGTCCTGTCTCCATAACCATATTTATCCAGATTCTCTTTAAACATGTGTACAATGTTTGCCACAACCATCTCTTCCTTCGAGAGAGAGAGAGAGAGAGAGAGAGAGAGAGAGAGAGAGAGAGAGAGAGAGAGAGAGAGAGAGAGAGAGAGAGAGAGAGAGAGAGAGAGAGAGAGAGAGAGAGAGATTGGCTGAAGGTGGAAGAACATATCCTTTGAAATTCAAGCACGCCACAGTGCATAAGATAAGGAACAAACTGGGGAAAAAGAAAAGCTGAACAAAGCAAAACTTTCTCCTTAACTGTTTACTGTGCTGTAAGAGGAAATCTGCAGAACTTAGAGTGGGAAGAAGCATGAACTTAGATATATGGAGAATGTCTAAATAATCTCATATGTAGAGTACTAATATTGTTCTGATGAGTGTATCTATAAATGAACTGCAGCAGATGTTTTTCATCAAAGGAGGCCAGAAGGGGGCCTGGAGATGATTATGAAATAAAAGTAGTAATGTTCAACAATTACAAATGCACCCTGAAATCAAATTAGTATGAATTAGTACACTACTTGACATTAAATTAGTCTGCCTGGGGCAAGGCTGACTAATTCAGTGTTAAATTTTGCTTCACACTTAAGGAGACTTTAAATCATGCAATACATTAACCTGCCTACACAGAGTGGCATATTAGTAGGGACTTCTGAGTCAGCCAAGCAAGACACAACCAGTTGTTGTCTTGCCAGTGTGCTTAACAGTCGCTTGAATATAGCAGGGGTCAAGAGAGTCGCTACTGGGCCAACAGTACACATTTTCACCCCCATTGTTTATGACTGATTCATCACTCCACAGTACTCCTAGCCACTTTTCTGCAGTCAAAACCATATATTTTTCTGCAAAAGTGACCCTATTAGTTTTCTACCTAAGAGTCAAAAGGGATTTCTTCACTGGTCAATGGCTGGTGGAGATGCACCTATTAATGTTTCTCACAAAGCATTCACCAAATGTATATAGGTTGCTTTCTTTTTCTTTCCTTGTTGTCACATGTGGGTATGACTCTAACTCATGCTATACAATAACCTGGGAGTGAATATCTGTCTTCTTGGCCTTACCAGGCCTCTCCTTGTGGATACAGATTGTGTGGGTGCCAGATGCTCCTTGGACACACAATAATCTGTTCAGAGATTGCCTTTGTTTGAAGACCAGATCTCTTTAGGGCAATGATCTCGGCACTGGTCTGTGCACTTAAGTCCTTTTCCTTGCCCATGTTGACAACATATTGGGGTGAAAGGGCACAGATGTGCAGGTTGAGTGGGAGCACAAACAGGATGGTGCAGCGAACAGAGCACTGAATGGGCTTTGCTTGGTGGGCTCAGACACTGCTACAGACTGCTCAGACTGCTGCATACTACTCTGTGTATGCAGCATAATGCACTGGCATAAGTTCAAGTCACTCTTAAGGGTGGAGGAAAATTTGACATTGAATAAGTCAGCCTCAATCCAGACAGACTATTTCAATATTAAGAACTGTAGTATCCATAAACATTACCAATCTAGAACAGAAAATAAAGATGTCTAGAATATGAAAATTATACCAAAAGAAGTAGTAAAGTGAATAACTTGAAATATGCTTCTGAAGAAGAGTGAGAGGACAGAGTAGGATAACAGCTACAACTCTGACAAATTCAACAGCTAAAAACAAGATGGCTAAGAATCATCTAAATATTTAAATACTCAACATCTCAAGAATGAGTGATTTTCAAAGGTTATTAGACACTATATTATTGACCAGAATACTACAAATACATGTAGATTTAACTCAAATGAAAACACTGCAATTAAGATACTATTTTTGTGTTCAATGATAATAGCTCTTAAATTGTGTGCAGTCTTAGTATACAGTTTTCAACAATAACAGTGGTAGGAAAACTAGGCTTATTAATCATTGCCATCGGCAAGGAACATCAGCAGCAGTGAGAGCAGTAACACAGAAAAGGTCATTCTGTATCCTTACCTTTAATTATCATGTCAAACTTGGCCATCCAGGAGGTGAGCACAGTCTCCTTACTGAGACCGTCAATTTCCGGGAGGGACCTGTAGGGAGAGAACAGAGGCACCATAAGACATGTGACCCCTACTATGCTATAGGGATGACAAAGACATACAAAGCAAATTAATCTGTACAAATCAAATTGATGTGATGTTATTCAGTGTGTCTGTTTCCATTCTCTGATTACTGTATTTCCCGGCGTCAATAAAAATGTCTTGGAGAAAGTTACGTTTTCATAGGCTCATCCTAAGCAAGGTTATCTATGTTTGACAGTAATCTGAACTTCTCAGTATGGCCTCACAATGAGGTGCATAAATTATAATTGGTTAAAGTAGTACATAAATTAAAGTTTAAAAAAAATCTAGGCATTAACAAAAACCTATTTCCATATGGGTAGTCAAAGGAGGAGGCAGTAGACACCTGCCGAAACGATAATTACTCCCAGTGAGGTCTAAAGCACTGTTCAGGGGGTGCTGTGAACTTATCATTAAACCCAGCTGTGACCTCACTGCACGTTGTGTTTGTGTCTCACAACACAAGGGGGCAGTCACAGCCTGCCCTCTAAAGACAACTCTCTTCCTCCACACAAAACTACAAGCACCTAATAACACACACACCCTTCACTCAAAAATTTCAAAATCATCATGGCGACTCCTACACCAGCCTCGGAGTCCCCATATGGGGAGGGGACCATAAATGTCCCCAGGTTGGATTGCCTTTCTGTTGATTTTGCTATCCTCCACTGCTATTCTGTTGACTTTGCTATCCTCCACAACCTAGAGCAAATGGTGCAACACCTTACTCATATTCCTGACCATCTTGGAGATACGCCCAACATTCTTGAACTTTTCCTGACCTCTAATTCTTCTGCTTATGCTGTCACCCTTTCTTCTCCATTGGGCTCCTCTGATCACAATTTCATATCTCCTATCGCTCCAATCCCTCCTCAGGATCCCCCTAAGCGAAGGTGCCTCTAACGTTTTGCCTCTGCTAGTCAGGGGGACCTGAGGAGGTATTTTGCTGATTTTCCTTGGAATGACTACTGCTTCTGTGTCAGAGACCCATCTTTGTGTGCTGAGCGCATAACAGAGGTGATAGTATCTGGCATGGAGGCGTACATTCCTCACTCTTTTTCTCGACCTAAATCTTCCAAACCTTGGTTTAACACAGCTTGTTCTCGTGCTATACATGATAGAGAGGTTTCTCACAAAAAGTACTTGAGCCTTCCATCACCAGAATCTCATGCACTTTATATTTATGCCCGGTACCATGCCAAGTCTGTTCTCCAACTAGCCAAAAACTCCTTCATTAACAGAAAGTGTCAAAACCTTTCAAGATCTAACTCCCCTCATGACTTCTGGCATCTAGCCAAAAATATCTCCAATAACTTTGTTTCTTCTTCTTTCCCTCCTATATTTCAACCAGATGGCACCACTGCTATCACATCTATTTCTAAAGCTGAACTCTTCGCTCAAACCTTTGCTAAAAACTCTACCTTGGATGATTCTGGGCTTGTTCCTCCCTCTCCTCTGCCCTCTGACTACTTCATGCCACCTATTATAATTCTTCATAATGATGTTTTCCATGCCCTTGCTGGCCTAAACTCTTGGAAGGCTTATGGACCTGATGGGGTCCCTCCTATTGTTCTCCAAAACTGTGCCTCCATGCTTGCATCTTGCCTAGTCAAGCTCTTTCAGCTCTGTCTGTCAACATCTAACTTTCCTTCTTGCTGGAAGTTTGCCTACATTCAACCTGTTCCTAAAAAGGGTGACCGTTCTAATCTCACAAACTACAGTCCTATTGCTTTAATTACCTGCCTATCTAAAGTTTTTTAATCCATTCTCAACAGGAAGATTCTTAAACATCTATCACTTCACAACCTTCTATCTGATTGCTGGTATGGGTTCTGTCAAGGCTGCTGTACTGGTGATCTTCTGGCCTTCCTTTTTTTTTTTTTTTTTTTTTCATGTAGGAAGAATACTGGCCAAGGGCAACAAAAATCTAATAAAAAAATGCCCACTGAAATGCCAGTCCCATAAAAGGGTCAAAGCAGTGGTCAAAAATTGGTGGATAAGTGTCTTGAAACCTCCCTCTTGAAGGAATTCAAGTCATAGGAAGGTGGAAATACAGAAGCAGGCAGGGAGTTCCAGAGTTTACCAGAGAAAGGGATGAATGATTGAGAATACTGGTCTCTGTAACTTCATCTCAAGTTTCCTTTCTGACCGTTCTATTGCTGCTGTGGTAGACGGTCACTGTTCTTCTCCTAAATCTCTTAACAGTGGTGTTCCTCAGGGTTCTGTCCTGTCACCCACTCTCTTCTTATTATTCATTAATGATCTTCTAAACCAAACTTCTTGTCCTATCCACTCCTATGCTGATGATACCACCCTGCACTTTTCCACGTCTTTTCATAGACATCCAACCCTTCAGGAGGTAAACATTTCATGAAGGGAAGCCAAAGAATGCTTGACTTCTGATCTTTCTAAAATTTCTGACTGGGGCAGGGCAAACTTGGTATTGTTCAATGCCTCAAAAACTCAATTCCTCCATCTATCAACTCGACACAACCTTCCAGACAACTATCCCCTCTTCTTCAATGACACTCAACTGTCCCCCTCTTCTACACTGAACATCCTCGGTCTGTTCTTTACTCATAATCTGAACTGGAAACTTCACATCTCATCTCTAACTAAAACAGCTTCTATGAAGTTAGGCATTCTGAGACGTCTCCGCCAGTTTTTCTCACCCCCACAGCTGCTAACTCTGTACAAGGGCCTTATCCATCCATGTATGGAGTATGCTTCGCATGTCTGGGGGATTCCACTCATACTGCTCTTCTAGACAGAGTGCAATCAAAAGCTTTTCGTCTCATCAACTCCTCTCTTCTAACTGACTGTCTTCAGCCTCTCTCTCACCGCCACAATGTTGCATCTCTAGCTGTCTTCTACCGCTATTTTCATGCTAACTGCTCTTCTGATCTTGCTAACTGCATGCCTCCCCTCCTCCCACGGCCTTGCTGCACAAGACTGTCTTCTTTCTCTTACCCCTATTCTGTCCACCTCTCTAACGCAAGAGTTAACCAGTATTCTCAATCATTCATCCCTTTCTCTGGTAAATTCTGGAACTCCCTGCCTGCTTCTGTATTTCCACCTTCCTATGACTTGAATTCCTTCAAGAGGGAGGTTTCAAGATATTTATTCATTAATTTTTGACTACTGCTTTGACCCTTTTATGGGACTGGCATTTCAGTGGGCATTTTTTTTATTGGATTTTTGTTGCCCTTGGCCAGTGTCCCTCCTACAAAAAAAAAAAAAAAGGCAGGTCAGTGGTATTTTACATGTGTATCAACAATGCCAGTATTTTCACTCTCCTCAAACAGCCCAACTTTAAGGGAATACCATAAAGTTACAAAAGAAGTGAAACTGTGATGTGTTAAAAGGGTTTACCAGCAAATCTGATTTATAACAAGAGTATTGTGATCACTCACTAACAGGTGGCTGCCATCATGATTCACTAATTGTAACAATTCCTAACATAAAAAGGACATGTGGCCTGATTTTCAATGACTGCTGTTTGTTTTGTATATTTTGTGTGATGTTTTTTTAGTTTTTAGGATTGTTTGTTTTTACTCTAATATTCTTGCATTATTTATTTTTTTCAAATTTGTCAAAATTGGGGTATTCTCGAGTGTGAAGCATCTTCGATACTGGGGAATATAGTACTTGTTAATAAGTACCTATTTGGAAGAAAAGATGAGCCCAGTGATGTTTAATTTGTGGTGAGGGACTCACAAAGCATATCCTCCTGTTCTGATCACCACCACTGTTATTTATTCTTCAATGAGATTTTCCATCCTTGTAAACACCTCAAATTTATTTAATAGCTCTTCTTATTCAAATGGCATTTCACATGCACATTAAAGCCATTAAGAGTGACTTCCTCTAACTGATGTTTACCATGTGTGTTTTAACAAAGACTCAATTATTATGAAGTCTGTTTTTACAACTTTTACATACATTAATAAGTGACTTGATTTTGAAATTATGCTCAACTACACACAAACCAAATGCTGAATAAAACTAGGGAAACATAACGAACCGATGGACCAAGAACCGAGGATTACCAGCAAAACTTGGTTAAAAACAGTACTGATGGTCTGAATGCTGAGGAAAACTAGCAGAACTGAGAGCTGAGAATAACAAGTGTAATCTACAATGAACCGTGTTCCGTTGATAAGTAGTGGAACTTATAACGAAGCAACAGATTGAGTGCTGAAAAACACTCGAGAAACATGAACCAATGAACTGAGTGCTGAACATATGATGAACTGACAGACTGTGTGATGAGAAACTACAGCTAAACTTACAAAGAAAACTGTACCGATGGACCAAGTACCAAGGAACACTAGCGAAAACTGATATGGAACGATGGACCGAGTGCTGATGTAGCCTAGATGTGGTTTATCTACAAGGTACCAACCCAACTAGCGAATAAATAACAGAACCATGATGAAAACTGTACCGATGGAGCGAGTTGGAGGAGATGTGAAGTGAACAAGACAAAGAGAAAAATGAGAGAATGACAAACATAAGGGGATGAAGTGCACTAATAACACCACTGAGAGGATGAACAGCAGGATTTGCACAAGGGAGGGAAAAAGATGGTGGGGGGAAAGACAGAGAGTGAGATGGAGGGATGGATTTGCAGTAGAATTGCAAAGGATAGGAGTCACAGAGGAAGATTCAAGAGACAGAAACAACTGGCACCAACCCCTGACTCTAGAGAAATGGCAAAAGGAGAAGAAAAAGATGTTAGTCATTGGAGCAGAAAAACAACACAAGGAAGTCAGGTGGAAAAAAAAAGATTGCCTCAAAGGAGGAAGGAGTAAGAATTGATATGGGAGGAAAAAAATTGTTTTCACACCACCAGGAAGGGGCTGTGCTGACCTGCTTTGCATTACTGGGACTGATTACAACTACAGAGAGAGAGAGAGAGAGAGAGAGAGAGAGAGAGAGAGAGAGAGAGAGAGAGAGAGAGAGAGAGAGAGAGAGAGAGAGAGAGAGAGAGAGAGAGAGAGAGAGAGAATGGAGAAAAAAAAATAACTGAAGAAAATAAGGATGAAAAATGTGATAATAAGAAAAGAAAAAGAAATTAGAGAAAATAGAAAAGACAAAGAGAAAGGAATAAAGGACATAGAAAGAAAGATAGGAGAGAAAGATTAAAGAACAAAGAACAAGTTAAGTGAAGAAATATAAGTATTTCTTAAGGAAGGCAGAGTTTCAATCAAACTACGGGGCAGTAGTAGCAGGGCTGCTAACCAAACACAGATTTTCTCTGAATGGCTTATTGGAGATGAATATTTAAAATGCAGACCATAATTAGGTAGTCACTATGGTAAAGTCATCTACTTATTCAAATTTATCATTACCTTTCCCTACTTTATAGAATATTTAAAATGCAGACCATAGTTAGGTAGTCACTATGGTAAACAGTTTCCTTCATCTACTTATTCAAATTTATCATTACCTTTCCCTACTTTATGGACAATGTAACAGGACAATACACAGGTGCAGTATTTCCAAAATTTATAAAGATTCTTTCACGTGCAGTACTTCCAAAATTTATAAATATTCTTCAGAGTATTTAACAAAACTGAAGTACTTTGGGCCACATTCTGAAATGTATTGGCATCCTAGTACTGGTAACTTGTTACTGGAGTTTTCAAAAGTATTTTTTCATAATGACTCTATTTTTCAATTGCACCATCAATAGGAATCAAACCCATTTGAACCTGACATAATTTCCTTGACCTTTGAAATCAATCCTAATCAGAGGACAAAGCCTTCAGGGATGCCACCTCATGTCATGGGCTCATGGCACACAGGTGACTGCACATGGCAAGTATTACCCCACCTTATTATTCTCCACTTTCTGCTGCACTTGAGTATATAACTCCAGTAATCACAGTTATTCCCTTTTACTTAAGATCTGAGGAAATTAATGGTCTCATAATAAGAAAGGGCAGTAATGTAGTACTCAAGAACAACAGCCCAAAAGTAAAAGTGTACTGCTAAGCTGTTAAGTGGTGGCTCGTTGGGTAGCTGCTGCTTGGAACTACAGCTTATGGCTGTCTCTTTAATAATATTTTATTACAGTTGACTCCATGTCAATTTACCACTGTTTCTAAATTTTCTAATATGTCTACTGCACTTCTGAAGTTTACCTGAAGCAATATGTCATTGCAAAGTGAAACACATTACAATATGTTCTCTCCTCTTTGTACATATTACCAAAGTTAGCCAATAAGCATTACAATATTAAAAAAATAAATAAAAAATAATTTGAAGTATTAGACATTTATATCAGAAAGGATGACTGATGCAGCTGAGTGCAATAACCAGCAGAAGGAACCCTCACTGATAAGTACTCAAGTAATTAACTAACAAATCAAGAGTTTGACACACACAACAAACATCTCCCCACCACTGCCTTATGAAGTTTTGACCACAAGCACAAAAATTCTTACGTATAATTGACAATCAACATAATGAACTAGCATGTTCCAGCCTTTTACATAATTATCACACCCAGGAGCATGCTTACTACTACAGTACTAATACTACTACCTCAACCTGTACTATTTCTTTACACTTTTACACGTGCCAAAAAACATGTGTTAGGCCGGGCGCACATTGAGACGCTGGCAACACAGGCGACACAGCACAGAGCAGGGCAGAAAACTGCATCTTACTGGTTTAAACCTAAGCACGCATATTGACACGCAGGACAGCACAGCACAGATGCAGACCTGTGTCGGCTTGCGCGACGCAGTCGTTCGAACGCAGTTTCCTGTGCCACGTGCGGGGCAGCTTGATAGCAACTCACTCTTTAGTACTCACAATGTCGTCCACGGAGCAACTCATAGAGGCTGTTCGCCATCAAAGAGTGCTGTATGACACTAGTCATCCTGATTATATGAGAGGAACTTATAAGGACGAGTTATGGGCAAATTCTCCATGTGTTTTCCTCTTCTCCAAGTATTCACTCCTCCACACTGACCTCTTTGCTCTACAAATGTCATATAATAACATTACTTTCTCGAACTCGTTTTCTGAGTCGGAATCGGAACTAAGGTTTCCAAAGTAATTTTTGGCAACAGCCATGATCAACACTACCGCACAGGACGACAGCCTGCTTCTCAATGTGCGCACCACGCCTGTGCTGCGCTGTGCTGCCCTGCCCTGCCCTGCCCTGCGTCTGCCCTGCTCTGTGCTGCCCTGCGTCTCAATGTGCGCCTTGCCTTATAATCTTCATCAAAAAAGTTCTCAGTTAGCCACTGAGTTTCTAATTCACTAAAGAATAGAAAACTTTCAAATAAACTTGTGACTTGACAAATTGTTGTGCTGCCTCAGAATCTTAAATCTGTGAAAAGCAAATTTGGATAAATCTTTGCTTTGTACCAGTCCTTCCATACAATGGTGATTTTACTTTCTTCGTTTTTACTTGACTTACACACTGAATGAATCACAGAAACCCAAGAAACTTAAATCATCAAGAAAATGTTAAACCTAACCAAATCTAACTAACCTAAACGAACCTAACCTAACCAAACATAATTAACTTAATCTATCCTAACCTGACCTAACAACCTAACTTTACCTAAACCTTATTAGTAAACCTTATTAGTTTTCTTTATTGCTAATGTCATCAGCTGGAGGTAAGGAAATTATCAAATGTGATTGGAGCATTCAATATTAGTGCTGAAGAAGATCGGTAGGTGGCAGCAGTGTCGACCATGAAGAGACAAGAGCTGAACAGGTCTGCCATTATAGCCCTTCCGTGTGGTTCAAATAACAATTGAAAAATTCCTCCAGTTCAGAAATTACTAGCTTGCGACTATAGAAGAAATATGTCTTACAAGTCTGTTATCATAAAAACCCATAAAAAACTGAGGTAGGTGACTTTTTAAGCACTTTAAGTACCTTACCCACAAGATACACGATACGTAAAGTCTACTTGCACATTTTTGTATTTGGTGGAAAATGAAGGAGTTTAATAGTTGTGCTGCCTCCTGGTGGTGGAGGGATGGTTCCAGGGCCCTATCCTTCATAGTGTTTGTAAGATAGCTTGGCAGGGGAGCGAGACACAGGGATACACATCTCTCCTTTAAGGTCGATTCACACACATCAGTGACGTATCAGTGCCGTGTCCGTTCAGTGTCAGTGATACCGTGTTGTTTCCGTGACGTCTATTCACACACATCCGTGGTGCTGCCGTACACCGTGAAATCAGTGTTTTCCAGGATGGCAAAGTTTTCGGACGTGGAGTTGGCAATGATTGCCATAATTCTTGATGAAGAGGAAGAGGCAGAACAAAAAGTGAAGAAAAGAAAGTGGGTACATGAAGCGTGGCAGAAAAGAGAAACTGAAGGAGAGTTTGCGACTCTGTTCAAGGAATTAACAGATGATGAAACCAAATTTTTTCAGTACTTTAGAATGTCCAAAAACTGCTTCTGGATATTGTTCAATAAAATGAAAACTCAACTGAAGAAACAAGACACCCACTGGAGAAAGGCCATTAAACCAGAGGAACGATTAGCAGTTTGTTTAAGGTAAAATAATACTCCGTCTTTGTAGTTGGTCATTTACTGCACTTATCTATCTAAATCCGTGCTGGAGATTTCATAGACTCTTTAAACTTTTAAAAGTTTATTTTCATGCTAAGTGACAGTACGTACATTAATTTGTTTCTCACTCTCAAAATTCATCATTACTTATGTGTGTTTCTTGACGTTAGTGATAACTCTAATGTTTTAAGTTGTATAGCCTATTGAAGAGTTAAGAATCCTGAAAAGTTGAAAAGTAGTTTTGCAAAGGATTGGCGCTGTTTGGAACTGATGTATAAGTAGATAACTTCTGTTGCTGATCTCCATATGTTACTGTTGTATGTTCCTGCACTGGCTGAGGTGAGGGATGTGGAGTCGAAGTTGATGATGTAGAAGCTGAAGGCTCAGGTAGTCTTTCAAATGATTGTTGATTGATAAGCATTTGCATTTCATATTTCTGTACTGTAGCAAATATTTCAGATTTTGCTACATTCAAATAATAAGGGGTCAAAGTCTTGAGAGTTGGAGCAATGCCTGCTAGAAATGCGTCAACAGGGTGTGGTGGGGTGGAAGCGGTTTGATTTTCTTGTTTACTTATCAAATACTCCATTAATTTTGCAGAAGCTGTTTGTTGAGGTGCCACTCTCTTCTTTGATTTTCCTGCTAATGACTTAACTTTAGCTTCAAGAGTAGGCTTTGGTGAGGGCAATGGTTGTGTCTGCAAATCTTCATGCAGGCCTCCGTCCAATACTGTTGGTTCCCCTGCATCTGTCTGGATGTTCTCTTCTTCGTCCTCCTGGTTTTCTACAACATCGTCGTGATTGTTTCCTTCATGTTCCTCACTTGCGATGTTTCCCTTTGTTTCCCTCTCGTGCATGTATAACTTTAAAAAGCTTAATTGCTCAGAAAATTTGTACAGTTTAATTTTCTTTGCACTTTGCCCACTCTTAGTTGAAGTCTTCTTCATAGATTTTCTGTAATTGTCCCTTATATTGTTCCATCTGCTTTTACATGCTGAACCTGAAACAACAAAAGTTTTGATATAAGTTAAATTTCCTTGTTTCAGGTACCTAGCTACAGGGGATTCCTTAAGGACAATTTCGTTCAGCTACCGCTTGGGGCATAGCACAGTGTACAAAATTGTTATGGACACTTGCAGGATAATAACAGAAAATCTCATGAGCGAAGTACTACCAAAACCTTCAACAGAGATGTGGAAATCCATTGCTAGTGACTTTTCAACACTTTGGAATTTTCCTAACTGCTTGGGAGCTTTGGACGGGAAACATTTTACCATTCAGGCTCCCCCAAATAGTGGTTCTTTGTACTTTAACTATAAGAAGACATTTTCAGTTGTTTTGTTGGCGCTTGTTGATGCACATTACAATTTCATCACAATTGATGTTGGTGCATATGGAAAGAGCAGTGATGGTGGAATTTTTGCAAATTCTGGTCTAGGCAAAACACTACAGCAAGGCACATTATCAGTACCAGGGAATGCTACATTGCCAGGCACAAATAGTACTAAGGCTCCGTATGTAATGGTTGGTGATGAAGCATTCCCTCTAAAAACTTATTTGATGCGACCATATCCTGGACAAGATTTGGATAATTCTAAGCGTGTCTTTAATTACAGACTGTCTCGTGCCAGAAGAGTTGTTGAAAATACGTTTGGCATTTTGTCTCAAAAATTTAGAATATGTAACAGAAGAATTCAAGCAAAACCAGAAAATGTTGATCACATGATACTTGCAATCTGTGTTCTGCATAATTTCATTAGAAAATATGATGTAGAAACACGCCCGCATGTGGTAAATGCAACAGTGCCTAAAACAGCAGAAGCAAGACTTGAAAATCTGCCTCTGCAGGGTGGAAATGCAACAAGAGATGCGTTAGCTGTAAGGGAGCTGTACAAAGATTACTTTAATTCAGAGGCTGGATCTGTGCCATGGTAGTTTTGATGACTGCATATAAGAAGTCTAGGTACCTAGCAAAAGTAAACCTGCCATGTAGTGTGACTACAAAATTAAGAATATATCAAATACATAAATGAAAAAGAAAAATGTGATGTGAGGTGTTGTGGTGTGGTATGAGGTGTGGTCTGCTGTGGTGTGGTGTGGTGTGGTGTGGTGTGATGTGAGTTGTTGTAGTTTGATATGAGGTGAGATGTGGTGGTGTGGTGTGATGTGTTAGACTACTGTACACAATATTAAAAAGAGTACTTACCATCTACTTTCATTTCTTCTCCTATTTTATTCCATATATCTTGTTTAAAGTTGGAATCCATATATTTTGGTTGTGAGAGATCATACAGAACTGGATGGTTCCGCACCAGTTCAATGAGTAGTTCGTCATCCATAGCTTCCGGCGTCCGTGAAAATCTGAAAAATATCGGTGGCGACGATATTCAGTTTCACGGAACGGAGACGTAACGGTCACTGAGAGTCAAAACACGGTACTGCGCCGGACGTGTGTGAACGCGTCAGTCAAATTCAAAGTAACGATATTTTTTTTCACTGACACTGAAGCACTGAGCGGATACGGCACTGATACGTCACTGATGTGTGTGAATCGACCTTTAATCTGATATGTGTATGAGCATAACGGGCTACGACGGCACGGGAGGGGAACGAACTAAACTTGGAATGGAGGTAAGTATACACGTACGGGTGAGGAACAAAAAGAGAACAATACCTTTGAAAATAATAATACAAAATACAAACTAGAAGAACGATGGTTTTACCTGGCCTGAAGTCTGTCTGTGTGTGTGTGTGTGTTACACATAGTCGCTCAGCCACCCCGGTCGCCGCACCTGCCTCCTGGGTGCGGGGCGTAGCTGAGGTTGGGTGGGGGTTGAGACTTGTGCGGGTGTCGTGGTTGGTTGAGCGGCCGGCGGGGTTGGTGGGCGCAGGGTTGGCGGTGCGGGCGGTGGGGTTGACTCAGCGACGGGCCGCAGATGCTTCCTGTTCCTGAGGCTTATTCGGCCGCTACCATCAAGCCTGACGGTGTACTGCCTGTAGGGCAGCGCCTCCACGATCAAGCCCGTGCGGTCCCACGTGCCCGAGGCCTGGTTCTGCATCCTTACTCGTGTGCCGGGGGACAGGGGCCGGAGCTGTCTGGGTGTGCAGGTTGCCATCAGGGTGTTGCCTTCCTCCCCCATTTTCACTTCTCTCTCACGCAGCGTCCTTCCCCAGTGCCTGTCCACCTTGTAATGTTGTCGGGCCGTTGGCACGCCATCACGCAGCTGCCTTCCGGTGGCAAGTTGGGCGGGGGACTTGTTGACAGATCGCAGCGGGGTGTTAAGGTATTGCAGCACAGCGAGGGAGGTTTTGTCCGTGTCCAATGAGCCCCCGCTATCTGTGTTGGCTCTGATGATTCTTTTGGCTGTCTTGACCGCTGCTTCGGCCCGCCCGTTTGACTGTGGGTACTGTGCTGAGGACAGGCGTGCAATGACACCCCACTTCTTGAGGAATTCCGACATTTCCTCGCTCGCCAGGTTCGGCCCCCCACCAGTGGACAGCTGTTCCGGGGCGCCCCATCGCGTGAAGTACTGCCTCATTTGACTCTTGATTTTATTAGATGTAGCACCGTGTGGGAAATGGGCGAGTTCTAGCCATCCAGTGAGCCTGTCAGCGTAGACCATGTAGGTGTGCCCCTCATGCTGAAACATGTCCGCCACTGTGGATTGGAATGGGTACTCTGGGAGCGGCGTGATGACGAGTGTTTCTGAGGGCTGAGAGGGAGCGTGCGTCTCGCATGACGTGCACGACGCCCAGTAGTGCTGCAGGTCCCCTTCCAACCCGGGCCAGTATACACATTGCCTTGCCCTCCGCAGCATGGAATCTAGCCCTTGGTGACCAGCGTGTAAGTTTGCTGCTACCTGTGGGCGGGGGGGCTCAGGAATCACGAGTCGCACACAATCCTGGTCAAAGGTGTATGTGACAAGGTCTTGAAAGACTGCCAACCGGTCCCTCACGCCATAGAACGGGCGCAGGCAGGCCACTTCTTGCGCCTTGTGCAGGTGCCAGTCCGCGGCCAACACTCTGGCCAGTAGTAGTTGGTAGACAGGGTCGTCGGCTGCAGATTTTCTTACCGCTGACTCGTCGAGAACGTGACCCTCGTGTTCGGCTGTGGCGATGACCACGGCTGCTACTGCCTCGGTGAGGTCCTCATCCAGGTTGGCGTCGGTGTCTGTGGTGGGGCTTCTGAGGGCTGGGTACCTGGACAGGAAGTCGGCTGCGGCGTTCCTTTTTCCTGGCAGATATTTGACTTGAAAGCGGTACTGTAGCGTTCGCTCCTTGAGCCAGAAGAGTCGTGGGTTGATGACTTCTGTGAGGGCCCTGTCCCCCAGTAGCTTGGTAAGAGGGCGGTGGTCGGTGACGATGGTGAGGTTCGGGCACCCCAACAAGAACAGCCGGGCTTTCTGGAGGCACCACACCACAGCCAAGGTTTCCCCCTCTACCGCGGCGTAACCAGTCTCGGCGGCCGTGAGGTGGCGGCTTCCGCACAGGGCCAGACGCCAGCCCGCCCTGCAGCAGAAGGGAGCGGCAGCAGACGAGCAGTGGCAGAACTACTGCAGGATAATGAATCCAATGCCCTCCCTGCTCCAGTCTGTGAGGTTTCTCAATACGTGCCATATTCCGAAACACTTCCGCCCCACACCTCCACTTTCTCACCTTTCTTTCTCACCAGACGCAAGGTAGGCAATGCCTGTCAGTGTCTGGCCTCTACGAATCTTCTCCAAAGGTCTCTATCCATGAAATCCTCATCTCTGGTTATTTCTTGTAGATTTCTTCCTCTTCGTTCAGCAGCTTCTTCAATTCCCTGCATCCATCGCTTCCTAGGTCGTCCCACCGGCCTCCTGCCTAGAGGAACCCAATTCTAGAAACTTCCTTGCGTATCTTGTATCTTCCATTCTTCGGACATGTCCATACCATCTCAATTTGTTCTTTTCAATTATCTTCAGTACAGATGTTATCCCTAATCTCTCTCTGGTTTCTTCATTTCTAATTCTATCAAGTCTGGTCACACCTCGGATCATTCTCAGAACTCTCATTTCTGCTGCTTGTATTTGTGAAGATGTTCTTGTTGTCAGTGTCCAAGTTTCTGACCCATATAGAAGTACTGGTCTTAGTATTGTTGTAAATATTAGGGTTTTAGCTTTTGTTGGAATATTCTTATCTTTAAGTATGGGATACAATGCACTGACATTTGCATTGTACTTCTGTATTCTATTTAAAATTTCTATATTCTGTCTGTTTTCCTCGTCGAAAAGTACTCCCAGATAACAAAATTTGTCGGTCTGCTTCAGTTTAACGTTTTCTATGTAAATATTACATTCCTCCTTTATTCTGCCAACTTTCATTATTTCTGTTTTTTGTTTGTTCATTCTCATTCCTTCCCTATTTAAGACATCATTCCATCTTGTCATGGCCTCTTGAAGATCTTGTTGGCTTCCTGTCACGACAGCGACATCGTCTGCATAGGCCAGCGTGATCTCTTTATCCTCCCTTACACACACTTCCTTCAGGCATCTGTCCATGTATATAATGAATAGCAAAGGAGAGAGCACTCCCCCTTGTCTCACTCCTGTCTTAATGCTAAACCTTCTTCTTCTTCTTCTTCTTCTTCTTCTTCTTCTTCTTCTTCTTCTTCTTGACCTCAATCATCCCTATTGCATCATCATAATTCCCTTCCTCCTCCTCCTCCTCCTCTTCATACCCAGCTAATATTCTTATCCTTCTCCTCATTCATCTTCAAGAGAGAAAGAGAAGGAGAGAGAGAGAGACCACGAGGAAATTTTCAAGAAAATATATCCGTAATGAGCGAATGAAACTCTGTGTCCTTTCTCCTCCTCCTCTTCCTCCTCTTCTTTCCATTAACAGAGGAAAGAAGTAATTAGCGAGCTCTGCCTATGCCAGTGTGTTGTGCTTACTGTCTGTTGCTGATTTTCGTGTTAAGTGAAGAGAGAGAGAGAGAGAGAGAGAGAGAGAGAGAGAGAGAGAGAGAGAGAGAGAGAGAGAGAGAGAGAGAGAGAGAGAGAGAGAGAGTTTGGAATTAGATCACACGCTACACATCACATAGGGGGTCTTCCTTTGGGACTCGTGGGTAAAGACGTAAAGGTCACGTGCCAGCCGAAGACAAACAAAAATTGTGTTGTTGCACTTAATGAAGAGCCGCGTATTAATTAACCCTTTGATTGCTATTTGATACATTTTTCTTTAATTATTAACCCCTCTGAGACATCTTTATTTGTCCTATAGCCACCTCCAGTCTTTAAACTGGATAGAAATTGCAAAATCTATTCTTTTTAATCCCCTTATTTCCTGTAGATGCTTATAAAGATTTCATCCATAACTTCTGGTGCTGTTCATTGTTTCGTATCGTTGTGAAATATCATTGATCTTTAATGAATCGCGCAATGAAAACTTTCTTGTTAACTTTCGCTCGTCGATTAGCTCCTTGAAAGAGAAAAATATGAAATTGAAATGTTTGTTAAGCTATCCCCCTGCGGTGTTATAACAATATGAGGACCAAATCAGAACTTATAGCAAGTGTTTGGTCATATGGGGCATATGCCGGTGCTCTGTTAGCATTTATCACTCCGTCTTGGGATTCTGCTGGCGAGCCACAACAGCTGCGAATTCTTAATGATAAGGCAGGAAGTATGTTTTCAGTGCAGTGCCGTGCTCACCTTGCCCATTCCTGATCTACTCACCGTGCTCTCTGCCTCCCCATAGCTAGATCTGTAGTCTGATGCTTAACTTTCATGGAGACAGCGTTTCTTTGATGACTAATACAATAATTTGCCGTCTCTTGCTCTCTCTGTTCTTCCGATGGGTGAAAGGAATTCATGCCTCGGTAACAACACTCGTAAGCATCTTGTGTCTTGCCTTGTCACCTGAGAGATGGAAACTCGGGAAAGAGACTCGCTAAATGCTGCCCTTAGAAGTAGATGGAGAAAAGGTGGAGGAAATAGAACCTCAAAAAGAGAAGGTACTTAAGATGTGATGCTGCTTTCCTGAACCAATGTACTCGCAAGCCGTAGGAAGGCAATGGAAAAAAAAAATATTTGGGACCCTACCAGAGAACAAGTTGAAGGAACGAGGATAATAACTGACTCCAGGATTGTTAAGATGAACAGATCAAGGGTGAGAGCATGATTATGTAGTGTTAAAGATAGAATGTTTATAAAATCAGTAGTTAAATTAGCGATAACTAGAATATATTAACTTAAAGTTATCGCGAACTGTGAGATAGAACGCAGTGGTATTAAGGGTGCTTTTTTAACGTATTATGATCTTTTAATGTGTACCGAGGAGGTGGATAACGAACAGTAATGCGTTCCTTGTACTAATTATTGTGGACAGGTAGTAGTGACAGGCAGCCTGTAACGCACCGGACCTCTCGTTCTGCCCACCATACCCTGTATTGGACAGTACCTCACGTCCCTTACTGCATATCGCTTGCACTGAAACACCCTCCGCGGTGAATGCTTGTCCCTAAAGAAACGTATATTCAAAAAAGAGCTTCCTTATAAAGTTTGTGTAGTTTATCCATCGTAAAGGAATTATTTTGATAACATTTAACGAACAAGGAATGGATGAGTGATGGAGGGTCCTCTTCCTGGACGTATAAAGGGCATCTATGGTTTTCTCTGTGGAGGTAACGAAACGTGGGAGCCAGGGGCACAGGGAGGGGACGCTTCTCAGCCTGCTTCATTTAAACTGTAAATGGCTGCACCCTGAAAATATGGTCCACCCAAGTTCTGGAATATTCCGCCGCCGCCATCGTTATCTCGTGATCTGGAAACTGCGGGTTACGTTTTTTGTATCTCTGAGCTCCGTAGGGGAACGGCTGGCTAGGTGACCAGGAGACGACCGTAGGTGAATCACACACACACACACACACACACAGTACTAGAGAGCATGGTGTCCTCGAGCAATCGTGTCTGGCTTTCAAATAATCAGGAAGCGTAGGAGCTATTTTTTTTTTTTTTATACAGCCTCTCCGTGTTTTTGATTGTGTAGGTTGTGTTACTGAAAATAATAAGCACTATAATATGTTTTCATCCCTTTGTGACAGGAAGGGAGGGAGGGGGGGAATGGATTGGAATGCGGGAAATGTCAAGGATCTATATTGGGTTGTCCCGTGAATTTACACAATTTCTGCATACTTTTCCTTTCTTTTGAGATGATAATGGCGTGCTTTAGGCGAAAATAAACAATAACTATGTTTCCGTTATCTACAGCTACAGAACTAGCCCTTCCCCGCGTACAGGTTAAAAATTGATAATAGTACGAACATCTTCCACATATTCTTCTTCCTCCTCCTCCTCTTCTCTTTCTTCACATATTCCTCCTCCTCCTCCTCTTCCTCTTCTTTCTCTTCCTCTTCCTCCTCCTCCTCCTCAAACTTTGTCTTTTCCACCACCACTACTACCTCCTCCTTGTCCTTAAAATCTTCCCTCCTCCTCCTCTTACCGTGTGGACTTCGACTGACATTACGCATATGTGAAAATGAAGCAGAAGGAGAGACAGCACTTTCAAGGCTCTCTCTCTCTCTCTCTCTCTCTCTCTCTCTCTCTCTCTCTCTCTCTCTCTCTCTCTCTCTCTCTCTTCCCTTCCTCCCCCTTCACCACCGCTGCAGTAATGACCGATAAGGCGTCTTTACCTAAAATGTCCCGCTAAATTCTCCTAATTAAAACCATTACTGCCTCGAGCTCTCTAATGGTGCCTCGTCTAGTTGATTTTGTCATCCTTACCCCCACTTTCTTCCTCCTCCTCCTCCTCTTCCTCTTCTCCCAATTTGGCAACTTTTCCCTCTTTATTCCCCTTCCACTTCCTCTCTTCCCAGCTATCCACTCTCATCTTTCTTCTTCCCTATCGTAATCTTTTCCCTTCACCTCGTAAGCTCTCTCTCCACTTCCTTTATTTCCTTCTCCTTCTCTTCCTCCTCTCTCTACTGTTCTTCACTCACCATTTATTTTTTTCTTACTCCTCATCGTCTATTTTTCTCCTTCGCTCCGCTCTAAGCTCTCATTTTTCTTTCTCCTCTCTACCTTTCTTGTGAGCGTAACCCTTAGATTGTCCTCTTAACTGTCCCTTCTTCCAGCGCGGCAATACATCAAGTAGGCCACAACAAAGCCTACGCCGTCATGGCCCCTTAGGGAAGCGTGTCAGCACCGGACACTTAGCCTGGCCACCACCACTCTATCTCTCCTTTTATGTCGCCCCGAGGTCTCCCGAACAGCTGCCGGGTGAGGAGTGGGTGCACGTTCGTGGAGCTTGTGGTGTGGTGTAGCACGTGTGTCAGTAGGGTAGTAGTAGTAGTAGTAGTAGCAGTAGTAGTAGTAGTAGTAGTAGTAGTAGTAGTAGCAGTAGTAGTAGTAGCAGCAGCAGCAGCAGCAGCAGCAGCAGCAGCAGCAGCAGCAGTAGTAGTAGCAGTAGTAGTAGTAGTAGCAGCAGTAGCACTAACAGCAGCAGCAGCAGCAACAACAACAGCAGTACCACTACCACCAGTACAAGTAACTGTAGCAACAGCACCACCACCACTATCATCATCAGCAACAACAACAACAACAACAGTGCTAACGATACAAAAAACGTAACCCGCAGTCTCCAGATCACGAGATAACGATGGCGGCGGCGGAATATTCCAGAACTTGGGTGGACCATATTTTCAGGGTGCAGCCATTTACAGTTTAAGTGAAGCAGGCTGAGAAGCGTCCCCTCCCTGTGCCCCTGACTCCCGCGTTTCGTTACCTCCAGGGAGAAAACCATAGATGCCCTTTATACGTCCAGGAAGAGGACCCTCCACCACTCATCCATTCCTTGTTCGTTAAATGTTATCAAAATAATTCCTTTACGATGGATAAACTACACAAACTTTATAAGGAAGCTCTTTTTTGAATATGCGTTTCTTTAGGGACAAGCATTCACCGCGGAGGGTGTTTCAGTGCAAGCGATATGCAGTAAGGGACGTGAGGTACTGTCCAATACAGGGTTTGGTGGGCAGAACGAGAGGTCCGGTGCGTTACAGGCTGCCTGTCACTACTACCTGTCCACAATAATTAGTACAAGGAACGCATTACTGTTCGTTATCCACCTCCTCGATACACATTAAAGGATCATAATACGTTAAAAAAGCACCCTTAATACCACTGCGTTCTATCTCACAGTTCGCGATAACTTTAAGTTAATATATTCTAGTTATCGCTAATTTAACTACTGATTTTATAAACATTCTATCTTTAACACTACATAATCATGCTCTCACCCTTGATCTGTTCATCTTAACAATCCTGGAGTCAGTTATTATCCTCGTTCCTTCAACTTGTTCTCTGGTAGGGTCCCAAATATTTTTTTTTTCCATTGCCTTCCTACGGCTTGCGAGTACATTGGTTCAGGAAAGCAGCATCACATCTTAAGTACCTTCTCTTTTTGAGGTTCTATTTCCTCCACCTTTTCTCCATCTACTTCTAAGGGCAGCATTTAGCGAGTCTCTTTCCCGAGTTTCCATCTCTCAGGTGACAAGGCAAGACACAAGATGCTTACGAGTGTTGTTACCGAGGCATGAATTCCTTTCACCCATCGGAAGAACAGAGAGAGCAAGAGACGGCAAATTATTGTATTAGTCATCAAAGAAACGCTGTCTCCATGAAAGTTAAGCATCAGACTACAGATCTAGCTATGGGGAGGCAGAGAGCACGGTGAGTAGATCAGGAATGGGCAAGGTGAGCACGGCACTGCACTGAAAACATACTTCCTGCCTTATCATTAAGAATTTGCAGCTGTTGTGGCTCGCCAGCAGAATCCCAAGACGGAGTGATAAATGCTAACAGAGCACCGGCATATGCCCCATATGACCAAACACTTGCTATAAGTTCTGATTTGGTCCTCATATTGTTATAACACCGCAGGGGGATAGCTTAACAAACATTTCAATTTCATATTTTTTTCTCTTTCAAGGAGCTAATCAACGAGCGAAAGTTAACAAGAAAATTTTCATTGCGCGATTCATTAAAGATCAATGATATTTCACAACGATACGAAACAATGAACAGCACCAGAAGTTATGGATGAAATCTTTATAAGCATCTACAGGAAATAAGGGGATTAAAAAGAATAGATTTTGCAATTTCTATTCAGGTGGCTATAGGACAAATAAAGATGTCTCAGAGGGGTTAATAATTAAAGAAAAATGTATCAAATAGCAATCAAAGGGTTAATTAATACGCGGCTCTTCATTAAGTGCAACATCACAATTTTTGTTTGTCTTCGGCTGGCACGTGACCTTTACGTCTTTACCCACGAGTCCCAAAGGAAGACCCCCTATGTGATGTGTAGCGTGTGATCTAATTCCAAACTCTCTCTCTCTCTCTCTCTCTCTCTCCTCTCTCTCTCTCTCTCTCTCTCTCTCTCTCTCTCTCTCTCTCTCTCTCCTCTCTCTCTTTTCACTTAATACGAAAATCAGCAACAGACAGTAAGCACAACACACTGGCATAGGCAGAGCTCGCTAATTACTTCTTTCCTCTGTTAATGGAAAGAAGAGGAGGAAGAGGAGGAGGAGAAAGGACATAGAGTTTCATTCGCTCATTACGGATATATTTTCTTGAAAATTTCCTCGTGGTCTCTCTCTCTCTCTTTCTCTCTTGAAGATGAATGAGGAGAAGGATAAGAATATTAGCTGGGTATGAAGAAGAGGAGGAGGAGGAGGAGGAGGAGGAAGGCAATTATGATGATGCAATAGGGATGATTGAGGTCAAGAAGAAGAAGAAGAAGAAGAAGAAGAAGAAGAAGAAGAAGAAGAAGAAGAAGAAGAAGAAGAAGAAGAAGAAGAAGAAGAAGAAGAAGAAGAAGAAGAAGAAGAAGAAGAAGAAGAAGAAGAAGAAGAAGAAGAAGAAGAAGAAAGGATGAAAGAGAAATAAGGACAAGAACAAGAGAGAGAGAGAGAGAGAGAGAGAGAGAGAGAGAGAGAGAGAGAGAGAGAGAGAGAGAGAGAATGACCACCACTTACACGGAGGACCGAAGACAAGAGAAAGTTTAGCCAAGGAGCAAAAACAGACCCCGAGACATGATGGTGTGTTTTTTTTTTTTTTTTTTCGTGAGGAGATCGATAAGTGAAGAGGCAGTCTCGCTCCTCCTAAATATGAAATATACTCGTATATTCGTATTTCCTACTTCTCCTCTTTCTCCTCCTCACACTTTTCGCTTTTCTATTCAACACACGTTGCCAATCTTTTGCCTACCTATTTCTCTCTCTCTCTCTCTCTCTCTCTCTCTCTCTCTCTCTCTCTCTCTCTCTCTCTCTCTCTCTCTCTCTCTCTCTCTCTCTCTCTCTCTGTGTGTGTGTGTGTGTGTGTGTGTGTGTGTGTGTGTGTGTGTGTTTGTCTCAATGCGTCTTTTCTTTTCTTCTGTTCTCTCTCTCTTCCGCTTCAACTTCCTTATTCTTCTTCCTTTTTATCATCACCATCACCATCCTCTCTCTCTCTCTCTCTCTCTCTCTCTCTCTCTCTCTCTCTCTCTCTCTCTCTCTCTCTCTCTCTCTCTCCAACCAGCAACATGCCTCTACCTCACGGCACAGGAGAGGAGGCGAAGTGCAAGGCGGAGAACGAAGGTTAGAGGGAAAGGTAGTGTGTGCAGCCAGCCAGTCAAGTTAATGCTCTCCCTATCAAGCCAATACAGCCGCTCCTACCTTGGTCTCTCTCTCTCTCTCTCTCTCTCTCTCTCTCTCTCTCTCTCTCTCTCTCTCTCTCTCTCTCTCTCTCTCTCTCTCTTCACTCCCTAACCCTTTCTCCATTCATCCCTCACTCACTCTCTCGCTCGCTCGCTTGGTCCCTCTCCCTCTGATCCCATCTCCTTCATTCACGCATCTATAAATTCATCCTTATATTCCTCTCTCTCTCTCTCTCTCTCTCTCTCTCTCTCTCTCTCTCTCTCTCTCTCTCTCTCTCTCTCTCTCTCTCTGAAACACGAGACTGGAATAAAAATAGAAAGATTAATAATACAAAATACAATAACAACCACAGCAACAACAACAATCATAATAATAATAATAATAATAATAATAGTAATAACAATAATAATAATAATAATAATAATAATAATAATAATAATAATAATAATAATAATAATAATAATAACAGTAATAGCACACAAATATTACCATCCAATATGTGAAATGCAGAACACTTACCAACCACTTAAAGCACACACCACTTTAGGGAGATGGGGAGGGAGAGGCGCAGGGAAGGACGGCAAGAGGGAGGGAGGAATGGGATGTGACGCATTGCTAAAAGTGGGTCGCGTTTAAGGGAGGGAAGGGACGAGAGGAAAGGAAGGGAGGACGAGAGGAAAGGAAGGGAGGAAAGGAGAAATTGAAGGAAGGAAATGAGGGGAAAGAGTAGCACATGAAGGGAGAGAGAGAGAGAGAGAGAGAGAGAGAGAGAGAGAGAGAGAGAGAGAGAGAGAGAGAGAGAGAGAGAGAGAGAGAGAGAGAGAGAGGTAAGCAGGGAAGCAATTCTTCACACACACCTACACACACACGCGCACACACGCACACACACACACACACACACACACACACACACACACACACACACACACCACTCTGCCGGCACTGATCACAATGAAGAAGGCAACACAGAAGTAGAAGCAGGTTGTCCTCATACCACAGAGACCACAGCGTTCCACGTAATCCTATCGTTATCAATGCTTTACTCTGCCAGATGCATTGCCTTGAGTCCTCCCGCCCTCCCCTTATCCTTTGCAAAATATTCAAGGTAACTTTTTCTCCTGTTTCCTTAGTGAGCTGTACGTTTCATTTTCGACTCTCTCTCTCTCTCTCTCTCTCTCTCTCTCTCTCTCTCTCTCTCTCTCTCTCTCTCTATTTTTTTTTTTAATGCAACATGCTCATTTTGGCCGTAGCAGCTCGGCACCACGCTCTGACGCGCCTCCATCCGAGAATGTGCATCAAGGTGTCACGGCAACCTGTGTGAGCATCACGTCTCACTTGTTTCCAGTAAGAGAAAACTAATAAAATAAATATAGAAAAAAAAATCAGGAGAAAACTCAGTTTTCGTCTTCTTCTTGTGCGCAAACTAGGACGGCCTCCAGTTATCAAGTGATCAGTTAAGAGGACTTCATTTGGTCCGTCAGGAGTCAGTTATCAGTCAAGAGGAATCCAGCTACTCGCCAGTTGTCGGTTATCAGTCAAGGGACAGCAGGTGGTGCCTGGTAGTCAGTAATCAGGCAGGAAGAGCAAAGCTCGTCTCTGCCTGTCAGTAGCCAGTCAAGGGGACTTTAGTGTGTCAGTAATCATTCACGAGGACTTTAACTGGTCTGCAGTCGACGGTGATCAATCAGGAGCATTTCCAATAACGGCCGTGCAGCCCCGCCTGATGCTGCCTTGTCTAACGAGGCGACGCATTATTCCCTTTTCATCAAACGCCCTTCCAGGCGAGCTTCTGCACTCCCAAGCACCAGCGCCTCGGCTTCCCGCACCGCCTCTCAACCCGCCTGGTATCCGGCGCACGTCTCCGACAACACCCGGCCTCGGCAGACCCCATCGATCCTGCCATGCCCTCTGTCATTCCACGGGACTCATCCTTCATTCTGATCGTTTATCGGTGGTGTGGATGTTTTCCCGCACTTAGCGTCCCCTCCCCTGGTGGTACCAGTGGTGATACACGGGAGCATCAGTAGGGTAGGCCGGCTAAATGTAGTCTTTACATACTTCCTGTAACCAACACGAAAACTAAGAAATGAATTCGGTATTATTTTAACAGTAAATTATACAAACATTTTGTTTTAGAGGAAATGCCTGGACGTGCAGAAAAGTTTTGCATTGCTTCCTGACAGCTTAAATGCTGCATTAGGGATGTGAGCTTCAGTGTCAATATATTTTTAAATATTTATTTATCACCTAAATTTACAAGTACATACTAACTTTGACTTGGTACACGGTTTGATTTTTTTAGGCCACCTCTTTTCAAGATTATGCAATATGAACGGTGTATGGCATTCATACACCTGTATGGTTGCCTGTACTGTTTTTCACACGTGAAGCTGCTTCCCTGAAGTGTTTGTTCTTGGTGCTCGCAGCTCACCACGTCAGCTGCCCACACCAATTAGACACAGGCCCATGGTATAGAATGAACAATAGCTGCAGTAATGCTATCTACTTCACATCAACAGTATGTTGGTGAACGAAATGGCAAGGCCTGGACCTAGTTCCTAACATAACGATCCAGGCACCACTGAGATGTGAGGTGACAGTGACGCACCGCGGCTGCATCGGTGATGGGCAGAGACAGACTGCAACTGTACGTGCACTGCTGAAGATAATGAAGTCAAATGCTGGTAAGGCAGCGGGAACGTGACGACGCTCGGGTGTCTGTGGCGAAGGTCACGGTAGTAACTGGAGGAGCATCATGGTATATACACATATACATACACACAAAGCAACACTGTTTGTAACACAGAGCAAGGAGTGACGGTGACACACGGACGACCTTAGATGAAGAGGGAGTGGAGAGGGAGGGTGACAGGTGCTCGGAAAACGGTGCTCAGGGGACATGGATGCAGGAATGCGTGGGGAGGGTGGCAGGGTCTCAGGAGGGGATAGACACAGGCACAATCAAGGCAAAACTTGAGAGATAACAAACCTAGTATCATACCCCTGGCTGGTTCTTATGCTTGGCCGTCTGTTGGGAAGGGAGAGTCAAGTTAACAATGGTGGCGGTTGCTCCAGGACTCTTGCCCCTTGTCTGGAGACACTAAGACTAAGACACATTTTCTAAAAGGAATTCACAATATTCCTAGACACGCACACATGTCAGCTCGTGTGGTGATGTGGAACATGTGAGGCGCTCACCCTGTGGCTGTGCTGGTTTACACCACAAAGTTATTAAGTAGGTAGGGATATATATATATATATATATATATATATATATATATATATATATATATATATATATATATATATATATATATATATATATATATATATATATATATATATATATATATATATATATATATATATATATATATATATATATATATATATATATATATAAATAGATAGATAGATAGATAGATAGATAGACAGAGATAGATAGAGAGATATGACGGACAATATATCACAACACATTGTGAAGACGAAGACCTTTAATAAAATCAGCGATAAAGTAAAAAAGACCGTGTGTGTGTGTGTGTGTGTGTGTGTGTGTGTGTGTGTGTGTGTGTGTGTGTGTGTTTCTGGTGACCGAGATGACGTCCGATGAGTGCCACACAATAGGCCAACCAGTGGGTGACAGTGTGTGGTATTGTTTTATGTTGACAGATGATAACAAGCTTTCTTTACATTTCCTTTTATCAGCAGATCTCAGAAGGGTTGCTGCATCTAGTTGTCGCCAACAATTTGTATACCGTTGCATAAATCAGACGAGGAAAAGAAAAGAACAACACAATCAAGAGAAAAGCACGGCCGGCCGAGCAGCCAGCCAGTGGCAAGGAAGCAGGCAGCAACCGCTGACCCGGCGATGGTACTTGACGAATCCAGTGATTGCCTTGGCCCGCCCTGAAACGATGGTTCCAGGCTAGCTATGTTGAGGCGCCACATACTCAACACAACACTTAACGTTTCCTTCCAACAAGTTCTTCAAAATCATCACCAAATAATATATTTCACAGGGCTGTGAAAAATAAACATACATGCAAAAGTGTCCAGAAATTGCAAAAATTTGAAAAATATTTTGGAATACTCTGAAAGAGAAATTTGTGAAAAATTCTTTTGTTTCCATAAAAGATACAGGAGGCCACGGAGGCGAGGCGAGGCGAGGCGGGACGCTGGATGGGAGAGGCTGTTGGACAGGAAACTGACAGGCTGACCCACGCACCCACACTTCTGACGCCCATGGCAACACTAGCACCGGGAAGGGAAGGGGATGAGAGAGAGAGAGAGAGAGAGAGAGAGAGAGAGAGAGAGAGAGAGAGAGAGAGAGAGAGAGAGAGAGAGAGTATAATGGTGACTAATAATGAGGTTCCACTTGGACGTGAGGCCTGGAGGTGGGTGAGCGCCTCGTATCGCACCTGGCCATCTCATCTGCGTGACAAGCGGGAGAAGAATCTTCAAACCATCGCTCTAAGTGGATAATGAGGTCTTTATGTCTGCTAATGTTACGTAATTATCTCTCTCTCTCTCTCTCTCTCTCTCTCTCTCTCTGTCTCCGTCCCCATCACCATGAAGGCAGTATCCGATGTGCCCCACTTCCCTCCCTTCTTCAGCGGCAGCCATTCGCCTCCACTCTTTACTGCTCTTTCCTATTTGACGTGACAGAAAATGTGACACACAGCCTCGTCACAGCCCGACGTGGCCCTCCATCCAATTCCCGACCCTGCCATACCAGCCTTGCTTCCCTCATCACCCTTTCTCCCCCAAAGCTTCTCCCCTGCCTAACAATGCCCCCCCCCCAACTCCTCTCACCATCCACCGTTCCTGACTGCTATCAACTTCCTCCTCCCTAGCGAACTTTCAACCGTCAATCTCATAATCTACTGATAAATGGGGCCCATCATCTTCCCCATCGCTGCTTTTTTGTCACTGCTCGAGCTACTGTGTTCTCTTTGGGCCAGAAAATAACGTCGTAACGGAGAGTGATGGAGGATGATTCGTGTTATAGGCTATGGTCACCGGGCACTGCTACTCCACGCGGCCCATCGGTCAGCAAAGCACAAACTCAGACCGGTGCAATCAACTCTTCGACTTTATCACCGTAAGAGCTATTTTGATTTGAGTCTACTGATTATATTTCTTCTGGTCTTCCTTGTCAGTATGGGTCTCTCTCTCTCTCTCTCTCTCTCTCTCTCTCTCTCTCTCTCTCTCTCTCTCTCTCTCTCTCTCTCTCTCTCTCTTCCTAGCTACACACACAAACACAGCAAGCCTTCAACGCTAAACTGAACATGCGATTTTATTCGACTTAATTTCCATCGTTATTCTATCGCATAAACTTTGATTAAGTCGATGCGATTGCGTGTTTCCGTGAGAGACTGCAATAAATAATTTTACTATAACACAATAAATCAAGTGAAGGCAAAGTGCTCTCTCTCTCTCTCTCTCTCTCTCTCTCTCTCTCTCTCTCTCTCTCTCTCTCTCTCTCTCGCGAAATGAGGTGCAGGGGAGGAACATGACGACGGAACTGGACTCAGCGACACCTGTAACGAGCGATGCGTCATGCAGTGCAGCGCTTCGCCGAACACAGCAGGGCTGGGCGTCACTTCACGGCGCCACTCCCGCGCTTCACGACGCACGTCCCCCACACTTGTATTCCGCTCACCTAAAGCCAGAAGCGGGAGTCCAGTCTGGTTTTAGAACGCAGGAGCTGATTGGTTTTCGAGCTCCAAAGCCCACCTAGGCTCCAGTTGCAAGCAGCGTGTCAACAGAATATGTAAGTGTGACGAAATTTCCTTGGGTGGCAGAAACAGAAACGCTGCGGGTCACCAGGGTGCCACTCCTGTCCTAGTGTGTGGGTGAGGAGGGCCGCTCAGGTGACGCCTCGCCAACACCCCCTGATCCCTGTTACGATGATGAGCCCTCCACACACACACACACACACACACACACACACACACACACACACACCAAGAGGCTTTTCACGGACACGCAACCGAAAAGCTCGGGAAAAAAAAATCGTATACTTTTCTCTTTTTCAAATTCAGTAATATTTGTTAGGATTTTGTCCTGGATGGCTACTCTCTCTCTCTCTCTCTCTCTCTCTCTGCGGCAGGGTGGGAAAAAAGTGTACCCAGAAATGGAAGCAAAAGTGGGGCGCGGTAATTACGTTCTGAATGAGGCTGTTAGCTCCCCCTCAGCGCCCCACCACGCCCTCCCCCACAACCACCTCAACAACCGCCGTCGCCGCCGCCGCTACCACCACCTAAGAGACTTGTCTATGGTTAGGAATGTGCCCTTGTTAAGCTCTCTTATGTGTGGTGGCAGTGGTGGTAGTAGTGATGGTGGTGGTGGTGTTGCTAGGAAGTGACCCTTGAACTCCCTTCCTCTTAACCCTTGACTTTCAGCGCGGCGGTATAGCAACTTCAGACAGACAGAGAGAGAGAGAGAGAGAGAGAGAGAGAGAGAGAGAGAGAGAGAGAGAGAGAGAGAGAGAGAGGAGGGTATACCTAGATAAAGGGTGAAGTAGAATACCGACGTGCGCGCGCGCACACACACACACACACACACACACACACACACACACACACACACACACACACACACACACATGTAGAGATTTATAGGTCAAAGGTCATGTCCCTCCCTATCAACAGAGGTGTGTGTGTGTGTGTGTGTGTGTGTGTGTGTGTGTGTGTGTGTGTGTGTGTGTGTGTGTGTGTGTGTGTGTGTGTGTGTGTGTGTGTTACGAGCGACGTTGCATCCCTCGAACTGACTGACATTAATTCCAACTAAACTGCCACTGACTTTCACCTTTCCGTAGAGAGAGAGAGAGAGAGAGAGAGAGAGAGAGAGAGAGAGAGAGAGAGAGAAACACAGATGGCGAGACAAAAAGAGAAAAAAGGGAAAAAAAAACAATAGAAACTGTAAGGGAAAAGAGAAAGAGAAGCGACATCTGGCTGTGAAATGTAGCGAGGATGGAGTCTTCTGGCAGAAAGGGAGGATAAAATGAGGAGGGAAGGAAAGAGAGGGAGAGGAGAGAGGTGATGACGCGGGGACAGGGTGGCGCTGGAAGAATGGAAGGTACTGTATTCCTACATTAGTCAGGGATATGAATAAAAGAAGGGCTCGGGTAGAGAGAGAGAGAGAGAGAGAGAGAGAGAGAGAGAGAGAGAGAGAGAGAGAGAGAGAGAGAGAGAGAGAGAGAGAGAGAGAGAGAGAGAGATAGGTAAAATAGATAGATAGATAGATATAGACAGACAAATAGATAGATAGATAGATAGATAGATAGATAGGTAGATAAATAGATAGATAGGTAGGTAGGTAGAAAGACAGATTCACTGCCCGACAAGTAAATCGCACTTAACTAAAGCAAACAGATGAAAGAGAAACCAAAAGAGCAGAAGCAAAAGCGACTGATACCGAGAGGCAGCGCAACATAAACAAGCTGGATGTGTGTGTATATTTTTCAGCATCTTTATTACGTGATTTATAAACGTATGCACACATCCATTTCTTCGCTCTTATCTAACGTAAGGCATTGGGGTGCATCACGCGTGTATCTTACTAACACACACACACACACACACACACACACACACACACACACACACGAGAGCGAGCGTTGTTTCTTATTTGTTTCTTAAATGATCATTCGACAGTTTACTTGTGATCTGATATCTCGTACATATAAGATCGTTACTTTGATATAGCAGTGCGAGAATACTCGAACACCAGCCATCCATTTACTAGCCGGGAAAATATTAGTGTCAGTGGGAATAACTAAGGAGAAAATATATAGTGAGTGAAGAATATTAGAAGATATGGGAGTAAGATTATAGGAAAGTTGTGAAAGAACCACTAGTAAGTATTTGTGAGGAGGCTGCATTATGGAAATGAGGTGAAATAGATATGGAAATGTTAGGTGAAGGTGGAGGGAGGGATGGTAGGGGAACAATATGGTGTAAATGACATGCAATGGAAGGTAAGTAGCCGGCCAGATGAAATAGACTGTTCTTTTGCGTCGCAGAATTTTGTTGAACTACGTCGATTTCCCGAAGGTTGGCCTCACCTTACAGTGGCGGCTGGCAGGGTAGTCATGTTTAATTTACGGTCCTTCAGAGGGAGAGGAAGAGAAACTACAACATGACGTGTTTGTATGGACCATACTCTGAAACACTTCTGTGCAACACTTCTTCCTTCAAAAAGCTCTACTTCAAGTTAACAAATTTTTAAGGACACTTTTACAGTTCTAGTGACAGATTAACAATATCTCTACTTTATTAACAAGGGAAACACTCTTGAGAACCTGACTAATCATGTCTGTGGTCTTTGAAAATGGTCGTGGAAAGAGAGAGAGAGAGAGAGAGAGAGAGAGAGAGAGAGAGAGAGAGAGAGAGAGAGAGAGAGAGAGAGAGAGAGCAGAGCATTTCGAAATACAGGATTAGGTTGCCAGTTAATGTGTGAGACTGCAAAGAGAATGCTAGGCACGTGTCATCTGCGTTAAGATTAATCCTCCTGCTATGTGTCGAGGAGGTGGCGACCATCACAACAGCGTGGCGTCAAGATTATTCTGAACCGACGCAGGGATGGGTTCCTCTCGGGGATCTGTCTCTGGTTGTCTGGCGTTGATAAGTGTGCTGTGGTTCTTTTCCAATGGTGGCAGTGTTGATACAGCGTGTTAAAGGCAAAGGTTTGGATAAAAGTTGTCTTGGTTTCAAGGCTACGGTTGTGCTAGTTGTCTTCTTTGCATTCCTCAGCGTTGGTGGAGGATCATGAGGTAAACAGTAAAAGAGAGAGAGAGAGAGAGAGAGAGAGAGAGAGAGAGAGAGAGAGAGAGAGAGAGAGAGAGAGAGAGAGAGAGAGAGAGAGAGAGAGAGAGAGAGAGAGAGAGAGAGAGAGAGAGAGAGATTCATTGATGTAAACAGTGAAAGATGTTCAGTGATGTAAATAGTGAGAGAAGTGTTGTGGGCCTCGTGAGCAGCACCAGCAGCCGTGGTCTGTGGTATGGACATGTCGAAAGATTTTTACTCAACAGAGATTTTGATTCTGAATATATATTCTGTGTGTGTGTGTGTGTGTGTGTGTGTGTGTGTGTGTGTGTGTGTGTATCAGCGAGTAAGTACTGATTTAGTCCTCAGTGTTGTTCGTGTATGGTCTGTGAAATGAGCAAGGTGCTGAAGTGAGCGCTGGCAAGACTCACTGCTCATACTGGACTTGCACACCCTTGTACTGAGCGGATACACAGAGGTGCCCGCAGGAAGTAGATGAAGATTGTTCAAAGTCCCTATAGTTAGTAATTTTGCTGTGGCTTTGATGGCGTCGGAGTGTTTAAGAAATGTCACAGGTGAGTTATAAGCGATGCCCGGAAGCTTACAGGCTGTAATGTGTGGGGAATGAATGTGCTGGAAGAGGGTTTGGGAAGGCGTGAGAGGTGGTGTTGAGATAAAATAGAGGAAGTCCTGTCAAGTACCGGGACGGGGAGTAGGTATGATTCATGAGACGGGGGGGCATGTATGATTTATGAGGCACAAGAGTGAATAATGAATGGCCGACCTTTGGACCTTTGGGATGGATAGGAGGTCATGGTGTCAGGTCACCGTTCTAAAGTATGACCTAATGTTCGAATGTTTTTTCACTCCCTTCCGTTAGTCATTGCTTTCTCCGCGCCATCAGAGTAACGATGGAGACCAAGCCAAAGCTGTGACAGAATGTGTGCAGCACGTATTACATTTACATTTACCAGAGCCTGCAAAGTCAGCGAGCTGTGAGGAAAGGTAAAGCCAATCGGTGCATACGAGGGAAACCGTAAAACCTGGACAGATATAGAAAGATAATAAGGGAGGAAGGGATGCGGGGCAATGGGGGAAGAGGAAAAAGGAAGGGAGAAATAGTAAAAGGGAGAAGAGTTGACGGGTGGGGGAAGCAAGGGAACAAGAGAAGAAGGAGGATGGGAAAAGAGGAAAAGCACACGTGTAGAGAGGAATAACAGGAAAATAAAGTGGAGCGACATGGGAATGTGGAATGGACGCGATAAAAATAACAAGGGGAGAGAGGGAGGCAGAGAGAACGACGATGATCAGGGGAGTGAGGGAGTAGAGGCGAGGTGAGAGACGCAGGCATTAAAGGAGGAATGGGGAGGTGCTTTCACATTGGAGCTATGAAGACCACCTTGTTCAGATAATGACAGCACTAATGTCGCCATGACGCGCTCACTAAGCTGAGAAACATATACAAAAGTAACAGACCATTCAGACCCGCAACACAGGCTGGAAGAGGCTACTTGCACATTGAGAAATTTACATTAATAATTAGAAGATTAACTCTGCAAACCTGATGATTTTTTCGCTTCAGAGGGAAGAAATTAAACAGTTATCACTAACATTAAGACTGACATGAGGGGAAAACAGATTCTTAACGGGGAAAATGACGCCAACTTGCTATGGAGAAAAGAAAAGACGTATTATTTACGAAAACAAAGCATGACGTGCCAATCACTATAATGTGGATCTGGTTCCGCTTATAAACGTTCAACTGAAGTACTGAAGTGAAGTGCTACTGACAGAGTGACACGTTATGAAGGCACTCTTGTGCACCATCACTTCTGTCATGAGGCGATGAATATGTTATAGAGGAGAGAAAGTGCCATGAACAACTGGCCTGTAATAAAGAGAGGGAGGACTTATATGAGAGGCGAAGGACTTGCACTCTAAAGGACTAATGCACCTGTTAGAAAGAAAAATTGTTACATATAAAGCAGGACTAATGCTGGAGTATAAAGGGGCTGTTGCAGAGCACGACCCGGGCCGCGGCAGGGCTGTGGGGGAGGCAGGCGGGTATTAGTGCAGGTTAAGCGTTCTGTGAAAAAAGTTAATAACAATTACAGTTCTAAAATAGGATTCTAACCATAAATTAGGAGTAATTGCTAATTGTGTGTGTGTGTGTGTGTGTGTGTGTGTGTGTGTGTGTGTGTGTGCAGGGGTGGCACGCACCTAGGGAGAGTGCCGGTCTGGGGCACCTGCAGGGAGGGGTGCGGGGTGGGCCCCGAACTCCCTCCATCCGTAGCATGGTGGTCGTGAGCTGAGGGAGGGCCGGAGGGGCGAGAGGGCAGGCGTGAAGGAACCTCCTCCTGCACCTATCTATTCAGATATCAGTTCAGTCAGCATGCGGCTGTTCATGGTGCACAGGCGAGTCCTTCCATACGACAAACTTCCCTCATATGATGAAGTAAATAAGGAAATTCTCATCCGCATTGTTCTGCACTGCCCACGTAGCTTCTAATTTAGCAAGCGGACGTTATGGCAAGACCGCACAGTATACACTACAATGCGTTGAGACAAGCACCGCCATTACTACGTTGTTGTTCTCGCAAGAAAAGTTACATGCACTCAAGGCCAGCCACTCTCATTAGCCAGGCCGGCCACTCAGCGGTATTGTTGGTGGAACTGTATCTTGCGGTGATTGTACATGTTACACTTTAGAGCTCTTCGTGTTAATTACTCTTGAATTTCCTTGTTTTACTGTAACTGTTTCTCACATGGAGGACGTGGTGAGGACATCAAAGCAAGTGGCATCACTTTATCTCCATACTAATTAGTGCATGACCCACCGAGGGCTGAGTCTGTTGTGGAGGTGCCCAGTGCTGCACCTTTAAGATGACGCCAGACGTGGAAATTTAATGATCCACTTCACCACTGACGTCGTATATAAAAGGAATAACAACTGCTTGTTTGGTATGCTTACTCATGCTTTAAGCTGATAGGATGTCAACAAACACGATCCCTGAACATGAATTCTGATGTGTCAGACATTTATTTTTCTTCCGTAAGGTACTGCCATGCACGGCTGCCGTTCGGTCGCTATCAAATGACAGGGAGGCATGGAAATGGTTCGAAAATCCCAGGCTATTTTTTTGATGTTGTTCCCTCCAGCTTGTATCACGTG